>NC_043007.1:20784917-20797417 GCF_006345805.1 Octopus sinensis
TTGCCCAAAGTGCCATGCAGTGGGACTGAACCCAGAACCATGTGGTTGGAAAGCAAGCTTCTGACCACACAGCCACGCCTGCACCTGTGCACACAGCCACACCTGCACCTTGATCATAATTTATTTATTCTTTTAATGGTTTCAGTCATATGACTGCAGCCATGCTGGAGCACTGCCTTAATTTATTTTCTTCCAGTGCTAGTATTGCTTTATGGCTGACTGAGTTTATAGCAGCTGGCCTTCCTTGAATGTATCCTTCAACGGCTGGCTGATCCAGTATCAGTGTCCTTGAGAAAAATACTTTGTTTCTTGTTGCCCCAGTTCACTCAGCTGTAAATGAGCTCCACCAATAACTGGGAAGTTGACCCCTTCAACGGTCCAATGTCCCATTCAGGGAAGAGCAGTGTGGTCTCAGGCACTTATATGCCATAGAAACCAGGAGGTTTCTACGCAGAAACCACTAGGCCATATTGAGGTACATGGCCTGGTGGTTAGATCAGCGGACTTGTAGTTGAGGGATCGTGGGTTCCAGTCTCAGACTGGATGATGTGTGCGTTTATGAGCAAAACACCTAAGCTCCACGTGACTCCGGCAGAAGGTAATGGTGAACTTCTGCTGACTCTTTCGCCCCAACTTTCTCTCACTCTTTCCTCCTGCATCTTGTAGCTCACCTGCGACGGACCGGTGTCCTGTCCAGGTGGGGAACCTATACGCCAAGGAAACCGGGAAACCGGCCCTTATGAGCTAGGCATAGCTCAAGAAGGAACAAACAAACAAAAAACTCTAATGAGTTTTAGGGCTCATGACAGACCTAAGTCTGAATAAGAAGAGAAACCTAAGATTTTAAAAATGCAGTTTTGTTGTTATGAATGTTATGAACACCAGGCAACACCTTTAATGATGCTTAAGCAATGTTAATAATGCTTTCTTTATGATACACTCTTAAGAAGTTATGGTGATTTGCTGTCCTGGAACAGATGAATCAAGCTAAATAAAATCACTGTTTTCCATACATACAGGCTTGTCCTTTCAGATGCCAGTGGCACTTTAAAAATTACCTGTTCCAGTGCTGTGTAAATGCACATGTGCCAGTGGAATGTAAAAGCACCAAGCACACTCTGTTAAATGGTTGACATTAGGAAGGGCATCCAGCCATAGAAACCATGCTACAACAGACAATTGGATTTTGGACAGCTCTCCACAGTCACACAAACAAAAGCAACATCTCAACTCTCCACAATTTGGTTGTTCACCATAACAATATTTTTCCCTGTAAACAAAGAAAATAAATACCTCCTTAATTGAAAATCTCTCGACCAGGTTTCTGTCTTCATCGTTACTCCATCTTCATTACATATGAATTGTTTGCCCATTTGCAAATGCTTTCCCAACTCTAGTAACAATGTGCTACTGAACTACTTTTAATGTTCAACGCTTCTTCTGGAGGTGGCAAGTAGAAAATAGAGGTATAAATAATTCATTATTGCTATATCTCTTCATACTCCTTAACTTTCTGCATGAACAAACATTGTTATTGTGTTCTGCTTCAAGACTAAACATGTTCTTCTTCTGATTTCCTACAACACAGATGGTGAAAAAACAAGGACAGAACCAAATTATATAGCTGAAAGTAAATGTTATTAAAGATACCATTTGAGCTTGCACTTTTGATAAATGATGAGCGATACTGCTTTGGTTCTTGTTTCTATTGTTTGACATCAAGTCAAGTGTGACTGAGACATTCCAACCATAACAATCTCATCTTTTTAAGGGCATTCAAAGTTATTGGGTTGTCCAGAAAGTTTGTGCCGATTTATAGTAGCTTACTGTTCGACTTATTTTAGAACATGGTTGAGTCCATACAATAGGATTTGACTACACCTCCATTTAGAGCACAGTATTATATTAGATTTTGAGATCAATTGGGTACCAGACAACGATTCTGGATTATTTTTCCTGCTTTTTTTACTTGATTTTTGAGAGCAGTCAAGTTCATTTTTAGTATTCTCGTTTGTGAGAGCAGTCAAGTTTATTTCAGATACTCTCATTTTAACAATCATCTCTGACTAATCATTGAAAGGACGTTGGTGTTGCCTTGGCAGAGGTTTGCACTCTCTGAGTGCTCTTGTTCATATTGTTTTGAATTAATCATGCAATATCTTATAGCTATGAAATTCCACTGATGTTTTAAATGTTTTATTTTTTAAAATCACAAGTATACATATCAATGTAGTCCTTCTTTTAAAATAGTGTAACAATACTTTAATAACAAAGATGATAAAAATAGAATTCTTTTGTAAGACTATATCAAGACTGGTTTCTTTAATTCTTTAAAATATTTTCACAGGCTTTCTAAACTGATCTTCTTGTTATACACACATATTCACCACTATTTTTACAATTCAGAATATCTTGATTTTCCCTACAGCAGGGATAATGTTTAGAGGTGCTGGGACAGGTTCAGAAATAACGGGTACAAAATTTACTTTTACAGCATTGACACAGTACAGGATGTTTGCAATTAATGTGAAAACATTACAGATATTTCTGAATTGGCGTGGGAGTAGCTGTGTGGTAAGTAGCTTGCTTACAAACGACATGGTTCTGGGTTCAGTCCCACTGCATAGCACCTTGGGCAAATGTCTTCTACTATAGCCTTGGGCCAATTAAAGCCTTGTGAGTGGATTTGGTAGACGGAAACTGAAAGAAGCCCGTCGTATATATGTATATATATCATCATCATCATCGTTTAACGTCCGTTTTCCATGCTAGCATGGGTTGGACGGTTCGACTGGGGTCTGGGAAGCTAGGAGGCTGCACCAGGCTCCAGTCTGATCTGGCAGTGTTTCTACGGCTGGATGCCTTTCCTAACGCCAACCACTCCATGAGTGTAGTGGGTGTTCTTTACGTGCCACCGGAAGCTGGCAACGGCCACATTCATGCCTTTTACGTGCCACTGGCACAGGTGCCAGGGGAGGCTGGCAACGGCCACGATCGGTTGATGTTTGTGTGTCTGTGTTTGTCCCCCCAACATCGCTTGACAACCGATGCTGGTGTGTTTACGTCCCCATAACTTAGCAGTTCGGCAAGAGAGACCGATAGAATAAGTACTAGGCTTACAAAGAATAAGTCCTGAGGTCAATTTGCTCGACTAAAGGTGGTGCTCCAGCATGGCCGCAGTCAAATGAGTGAAACAAGTAAAAGAGTATACTGTATACCGAGGTGGGTGTTATAAATATCTGAACATAATAAGGGTTATAACAGTGGTGACGACGATTTAGACAACTCATAAGGAATTAATAACGAGGATTTAAACAACTTCCGAGGAATTAATAAACTCAACGAGGATAAACCAATTCACATGGAGTTAATAGAAACCTGAAGAAGAGTTAACAAACTCACAAAAGTTTTTGTTGTGCAAATTTTATGAAAAAAAATTTATGGACAATTGACATTATTTACATTTGACGGATATTTGTCCTCATCTTGTTTGCTGTTAACACAACGTTTTGGCTGATTTACCCTCCAGCCTTCTTCTGGTCTCTTAGGGAAATATTACTACTAATATTATTATTATTATCAGTAGTAGTAGTAGTAGTAGTCTGTGCTCTTGACCACTACGCCATATGCCCAGTGGTTAAGAGCATGGGCTACTAACCCCAAGATTCTGAGTTTGATTCCAAGCAATGCCCTGAACACTAATAATAATAATAATAATAACATCGAAAAATACCTTAGGAATGAGAACCTAGGTTTGAAATTTCCCCAAGATACTTGATGAAAGCTAGAGGGTATATCAGCCGAAACATTGTGTTAACAACAAACAAGCATGATTTTTATTGGCATGGGTTGGACAGTTTGACTGAGGACTGGTGAGCCATAGGTTGCACCAGGCTCAATCTGATCTGGCAGAGTTTCTACAGCTGGATACCCTTCCTAACACCAACCACTCTGAGAGTGTAGTGGGTGCTTTTTACATGCTACCTGTATGGGAGCCAGTCTGATGGCACTGGCAGCAACCACGCTTGAACGTTGTTATTCACGTGCCACCAGCACATGTGCTGGTAAGGCGACGCTGGCCATGAGCACGCTCGAAAGGTGCTTTTCATGTGCCACTGGTATGGGAGCCAATCTATGGCCCTGGCAACGATCATGCTCAGATGTGCTTTTAACATTCCACTGGCATGAGTGCCAATGAGGCGGTACTGTCACCGGCTACTTCAGCAATTTTGATTTGTTATCACTTGCCTCAATAGCAAAGTTCATTGTCCAATAAATGAGGGGTACTCATAAGTGAACCGGTTACACCCCACGTTCAGATGCACCCCACTTTTTAATACTCCTTTCAATCATAACATTACGTTTCTGATTTCATTTTAATTCCCTTACAAGTTTCCTTTACTGGAATAATTTTTTCTAATATTTTGCTGTTATATAATGTCATTTATTTATTTATTTATTTTTATTTTTTATTTTCTATTTTCATTTCATTGTAATTATGCACAAACCCAATAATTTTATTTCTATTTTCTGCTTACCTCTTATCTCTTATCTTCAGTGTGAAATTGTGTCACAGTGCTCTTTGTCATTTAATCATTTAAATAGTGAGTGTGAGAAACCTCAAGTACACTAACAATGAAGTAACAAATACTTGTCTGTCTATTAATGTGAATACTATATATATATATATATATATATATATATATCTTCTCAAATTAACTGTATCAGTTTGAGGGTAGATCTTCTATATTTTAACTAAAAGACATTGTTAAATCAGGAAATAGAATCAGCGTTTTAGTGAATTTGTTCGAGACACAGGGATTATATTTCTGAGTGTAGAGTAAAATATCAGGTTCAGCCAGGAGAAGTGTAATGCTATACGAAGGTGAAATAGTATTATGTGCTATCGTGTGTCTCTGGTAACACGAGAGAAATGGCGAATAAACATGGTTGGTTGGAAGTGTATTGTAGTCGTATAGCTGGAACTAAATGAAAGTAAATTGAGAATGAAATCTTATGTATTAATTCCTCTATGTGCTTCATACAATAAAATTGTTGTTCCATCTTTATAACAACTGCCTAATATTGCTTTGAAAAAAAAAAAAAAAAAAATGTTTTAAGGCCATTTTTTTTTTTAAAGCTTTAAAATAGTGGGGAATAGTCATACAGCTCCCACAACAGTTTTGAATTGCGGTTATCATGGTTACGTTTTGGGGGCAGTGATGGCCCTTCCTGTTTCTAATTCTTTTAATTACTCTTGACAGTTAGCAAGGATATGGTATACTATTTTATTAAATCAGCAAACACTTGGTCTGATATTGCACAGAAGAAATATATATTTCTTAACTACCTACAAGGGGCTAAACACAGAGGGGACAAACAAGGACAGACAAACGGATTAAGCCGATTACATCGACCCCAGTGCGTAACTGGTACTTAATTTATCGACCCCGAAAGGATGAAAGGCAAAGTCAACTTCGGCGGAATTTGAACTCAGAACATAGCGGCAGACGAAATACCACTAAGCATTTCGCCCGGCGTGCTAACGTTTCTACCAGCTCGCCGCCAAAAGAAATATAAAATAATCAGAGCATTTGAAGTGGTCATACCTCTCCAATAAAACCTATGAGAGGAGTGGTATTCAACCAGTACATCAAATTGAGGCCCTGGGAACCAAGGTGGGGCAAGCATAATTCTGGACGGAAATTTAAAGCTTACAGAGGGACTATTGAATAGTGAAATGTATTGTGTCAAAAAACCCATCAAACTACAACAGCAAAAGAGATAGCAGGGCTAAACAATTACTTTACTAACCAAAGCCATTCAATGCAAGCTCCATAAAACTGGAAACCATGGGAAAGATGGGAGGTAGGGACTAGGGGACTGCAACTTCTGGACCTTTCTTCTTTCCCATCAACATTGATACACAGAAAAAAAGGGTGTCTAGACTCTCAGAAATAGACAATGGCTCAGTAGAACAATGTCGTCTTCTTTAATGAATCCTCATTCACTCTTTTTCTCTCTTCACGGTGAGCTTAGGATTTCACCCTTCACTGTTTTGTCCCTAATGTGAAGTACACACACACACATACATATATATATATACATATACATATATACGACGAGCTTCTTTCAGTTTCTGTCTACCAAATTCACTCACAAGGCTTTGGTCGGCCCGAGACTATAGTAAAAGACACTTGCCCAAGGTGCCACACAGTGGGACAGAACCCGGAACCATGTGGTTCGTAAGCAAGCTACTTACCACACAGCCACTCCTACGCCTGGAGTAGTAAATACTTAGTAAAACCAGTAAAGACACGACTATCTCTGACCGCATACTATGTACTCTTCTTTACTTTTCGGAAAAACTGGCAAGTCTTATGAGTGATGGTAGCTACAGCAAAGTAAAGAAAGACCCTACTTTGAAAACAGAGAGGAAGTTGTCACAGATCTTGATCAAGAACAAGGATCACTTTACACCAATGAATTACAGACAACTGACTCAACACTACAGTAAATTACCACACATGTACGGTCCCCCTAAGATTCACAAGGATGGTATTCCATTAAGACCTATAGTAAGCTGTAGAGGTTCAGCATGTCATCCACTGAGCCGCTTCCTTGCGGATATAATCAGTTCATTAGCAGGAAAGCCAGCATCGTACGTGAAGAATTCCATCCACTTCACAGAATTGATCAAGGATACCCCCATTGAATCCAATCCGATGGTGAGTCTAGATGTGATAAGTCTGTTCACCAATGTCCCAACTGGTTAAGCACTATCGGTGATTCAGGAAAGACTGGGGATAGGTACCCATCTAAAAGAAGGCACAACAACAACAACAACATCGAAAAATACCTAAGGAATGAGAACCCAGGTTCAAAATTTCCCCAAGACACCTGATGAAGGCTGGAGGGTATATCAGCCGAAATGTAAATAATGTACATAATTCCTCATCCCTTAAATATAGAACTGTATGCCCTTCCTATTGCTAACCACTTTACAGGGTGTACTGGGTGCTTTCTATGTAATGCCAGCACCAGTGAGGTCACCAAGTAACTTACAAGACAAAAGACCTGAGCTAGGGGCAGTATTGAAAGAAGTGGCTTTGTGTCAGGTGATCAGATAAGAGAGAGAGACAGAAACAGGTGTTTGCTGTAGAGGAGGAGCAATGGCTATCCTATTTAGAAGGAGGGGAGGGGGAGAAGAGGAGGAGGAGGGGGAGGAGAAGAAGATAGATAGACAGACAGAGAGATAGATAGATAGAGAGATAGACAGACAGACAGACAGACAGACAGATAGAGAGATAGATAGAGAGATAGATAGATAGAGAGATAGATAGATAGACAGACAGATAGATAGATAGATAGATAGAGAGAGAGATAGATAGACAGATAGATAGAGAGAGAGAGAGATAGATAGACAGACAGATAGATAGATAGAGATAGATAGATAGATAGATAGATAGATAGATAGATAGATAGACAGACAGAGAATGAGACAGACAAAGACAGAGAGGGTCAGGATGGTGGTGAAGATGTTTTGGGAGTATAACAACCTCAAATAACAGGAGGTAAATACAAATGAATGTTTATCAATACAAAGAAATATTTGGCAATTCGAACGAATATCTGATGATATAAATAAATAGAGAGAAATTAATTTTATTTCAATATAATCAGCAATTTTATTCATAATTTACATCTGGGTATCAATGGATATTGAATCCATCCGCACCAATGGATCTCCACGTTCAGTTAATGACACCTGAGCTGTAGAGTTGACGTGTATATTCCCACATCAGTATCGCTCCACTGACGTGGACATTGAGAGAACGGACAATTCCTTGTTGTGGAATCTCAACACACACATCCAAGAGGGGGATTAGGTTGGCTGGAATGCCTTCGCGTTCGTTCCTAGAAGTAAATCAAATTATTAAAGAAACACGAAACAGAGATCATCCAACAAGAACAGAAGAACCACTTTTTAAACAGAAAATTAAATCAGAATATCAAAAGGACATGTTTTACGGGAATTTCTCCCTTCAAAAGGGTTTCATAAATGTTTTGAAATTTATTGTTAGGCTTTTGCAATTAAAAAGGAACAAAACATTGCATTAGACATAGCTGTGTGGTGAAGAAGCTTGCTTTACAACCATGTGGTTTCGGGTTCAGTCCCACTGGGCGGCACCTTGGGCAAGTGTCTTTTACTACAGTCCCTGGCCAGCCAACACCCTGTGAGTGAATTTGGTAGATGGAAACTGTGTGGAAGCCCATCACATGTGTGTGTGTTTGTGTGTGTGTGTGTGTGACAGGCTTCCATACAGTGTAGACATATATGTCTACAGTGGAGTTGCAGTGGCCCAGTGGTTAGGGCAGCGGACTTGCGGTCATGGGATCGCAGTTTCGATTCCCAGACTGAGCATTGTGACTTTGCCTTTCGTCCTTTTAGGGTCGATAAATTAAGTACTAGTTGTGTAATGGAGTCGATCTAATCAACTGACCCTCACCCTCCCACAAAATTTCGGGCCTTGTGCCTAGAGTAGGAAAGAATAAAGTAAGTACCAGTTGAGCACTGGGGGAGTCAATGTAATCAACTTAATTGCTCCTGGGTAAGAGTAGAAAAAGAGAAAATGCACCACTCTGCCATGTTGAGCCAATATAGCAGAGTAGGTTTTTTCAAACCAGTATGATCATCATCGTTTAACGTCCACTTTCCATGCTAGCATGGGTTGGACGATTTTGACTGAGGGCTGGCGAACCAGATGGCTGCACCAGGCTCCAATCTTGATTTGGCAGAGTTGCTACAGCTGGATGCCCTTCCTAATGCCAACCACTCTGAGAGTGTAGTGGGTGCTTTTTACGTGCCACCGGCACGGGGGCCAGTGAGGCGGTACTGGCAACGACCTCGCTCGAATCCTTCTACACATGCCACCAGCACAGGTGACAGTAAGGCGACGTTGGTATGATGTCAAAGTCAAATTGATGGCCTCCCCAGCAGATCATAGTTGATGGCAAGAACATGCTGGTGCCTTTGTCCTGCAGTGGATTGAACCTAAGCAATCTAATTCCAAGGTGCTGCTAATGACAGAAACAATGATAAGAAAAAGAAAAGGAAAACTAACCCCAAAATCAGAACAGTTTTCTCTGCCATTTGATAATGCTGAAGAGAAACACTGTTGGCAGTTTGCTCAGCGCCAACCAAGGTAAACCCTTCACGCTGCTTTTCAAAGAGGAAATTTTGCAGTTGATCAGCTGGAACCTAAGAAAACAACAATTGAAATTTAAATAAAATATACAAATTAATTAAAGAAAAGAGTATTTGAATTAAATGCAAAATATAAAAATTCCAGGGAATAACAAGAATAAAAGAAATTATAACAAAATCATTTTTTTCCTTTTAATTTAAAAAAAAAATGCATTTTTCCCCTTTTGCTATCATCGTTTTTATTAGAATAATCTACATCCCCATCTTCACCACTATAATTATTGCTGTGACATTTATTTTCCTATGACTAGTAAGGGTTCAAAGAGTCTGCTTGTTGCACTATATATTTTTTTTACTCTAGGCACAAGGCCCGAAATTTTGGGGAATGGGACCAGTCGATTAGATCGACCCCAGTACACAACTGGTACTTAATTTATCGACCCCAAAAGGATGAAAAGCAAAGGTGACCTCAGCGGAATTTGAACTCAGAATGTAAAGACAGACGAAATACAGCTAAGCATTACGCCCGGCATGCTAACATTTCTGCCAGCTCGCCACCTTACAAGGCCCATAATATTCCTTTCTATTCTAGGCACAAGGCCTGAAATTTTGGGGAAGGGGGGCAGTCGATTAGATCGACCCCCAGTACACAACTGGTACTTAATTTATCGACCCCGAAAGGATGAAAAGCAAAGGTGACCTCAGCGGAATTTGAACTCAGAATGTAAAGACAGACGAAATACAGCTAAGCATTTCGCCCGGCATGCTAACGTTTCTGCCAGCTAGCCACCTTACAAGGCCCATAATATTCCTTTCTATTCTAGGCACAAGGCCTGAAATTTGGGGGGAGGGGGCCAGCCGATTAGATCGACCCGAGAACACAACTGGTACTTAATTTATCGACCCCGAAAGGATGAAAAGCAAAGGTGACCTCAGCGGAATTTGAACTCAGAATGTAAAGACAGACGAAATACAGCTAAGCATTTTACCCGGCATGCTAACGTTTCTGCCAGCTAGCCACCTTACAAGGCCCATAATATTCTTTTCTATTCTAGGCACAAGGCCCAAAATTTGGGGGGAGGGGACCAGTCAATTAGATCGACCCCAGTATACAACTGGTACTTAATATATTAAACACACTAATACTGGCTGCCAAGCAGTAGTAGGGGACAAACACAAAAAACATACACTGGCCCACTGACTCAAAGCTATAATATAGAATGTTAGTCAACAAGATTCTTACAGTGGGATTGAACCCCTAACTACAAGGTCCTGAACAGAACTTCTTAATCACACATCAATGCTTATTATGTCTCTCTAAGTATCATTATTACTATTATTATCATTTTTTAATTTTTTTACTTGCTTCAGTCATTAGGTGGTGGCCATGCTGGGGCACCACATTGGAGGGATTTTTAATCAAAAAAATTAATTCCAGTAATTATATCTTTTCAAACATGGCACTTATTCTTTTGGTCTCTTTTGACAAATAGCTAAGTTACAGGAACACAAACAAACCAACACCAGCATGTGTGTGCACACACACATTTATAAGCTGGGCCTTTCTCTCAGTTTCCATCTGCCAAATCCACTTACAAGGCTTTGGTTGGCCCAGAGACACTTGTCCAAGATTGGACTGAGCCCAGAACCTGGTGGCTGGAAGGCAAAGTTCTTACCAGAAAGCCATGGCTGGAACTATTTTCTGAAGCATCAAAAATAAAAATAATATACTTCTTAAAGTTACCTACCTCTTTTATTGGTATCCATTTTTCAGCAGTAACACTTAAAGCCTGGAAATTCTTATCAACAAGATGTCTCAAACTTCCTATCACAAATTCCGATATACCAAACACCTCAGCTGTCCGACAAAGACCTAACAGACATACAGAAAAGCAAATGCATCCTTAAAACATTAACTTTTGCTTCCATTCAGTCTTGGACTCGGATGGAACTTACACTCGCCTCCTTATGAGAGCTCAAAATCTCTCGTGGAAGCGTCATCCAACCAAAGTACAAATATATGGGGAATTACCATCTGTATCATCTCTTGTGAAAGGTAGAAGAGTCCAGTTTGCTGGACATTGTTGTAGAGCTGAAAACGAGGTAATTTCTGCTCTTCTCCTCTGGAAGCCATCTGCTTGCGTTACCAGAGGGCACACACTCTCCTACCCTGATGTAATCTCCAGGGATACAGGCATCCAGCAACAGGACCTCTGTAATGATATGATGGACCGTGAAGTCTGGCATAACATAGTAAATTCCATTGTCTCGACCATGGTCAAACAATGATGATGATTGCTTCCATTAATCAAAATCTCCGAATAAGTAAAATAGGCGAGTGAATAAGTTATTGCGAATACCAGTACACAGAGCTCAGGTTCAAATACACTGCAAGCATTTCTTTGTATATTTGAGAAGCAGACCTCTTTTTATGAACTTTAGTACATCTATCATCATTTAACATTTGTTTTCCATGCTGGCATGGGTTGGATGGTTTGTCAAGAGCTGGCCAGTTGGAGAGTACCTAGGTTCAAATTATCTGTTTTGGCATGGTTTCCGCAAATGGATGTCCTTCCTAACACCAACTACTCTACACAGTATACTGGGTGCTTTTTATGTGGCACCAGTACCAGTGATTTAAATGTGGCACTGGCCACGGATGAAGCATCCATGCTGGTACCACATAAAAAGCACCCAGTCCATTCTGTAAAATGGATGGCAGTAGGAAGGGCATTGGTTGTAAATATTTACCATATCTTCAGGGAATGCTACTCGCAATAGACTGGTATCTTATCCTGATCATCATCATCATTTAACGTCCGCTTTCCATGCTAGCATGGGTTGGACATATGACTGAGGACTGGCGAACCAGATGGCTACACCAGGCTTCAATCTTGATCTGGCAGAGTTTCTACAGCTTGATGCCCTTCCTAACGCCAACCACTCCGAGAGTGTAGTTGGTGCTTTTACGTGCCACCGGCACGGGGGCCAGTCAGGCGGCACTGGCAACGACCTTGCTCGAATCTTAGAGATCTCAATACAGGACAAATACTTTATGTTATCAATCTCAGAAAGAAGCAAAACAGAGTTGACCCCAGCAGGATTTGAGCTCAGAATGTAAAGAGTTGGGACAAATACCAATGGTATAAATAAGTAACCAAAAAATAAAAAAAAGAACCAAAATCTTTACCTCCTAAATTTGGAACTTTGTTGATAAGTGAGGTTACCAATACCAACTGGCTGACGTTGGTCTTCTTTTCTAAGAAATTTTGCTGTTCCTCGTTTAAAACAT
>NC_043007.1:20802417-20864917 GCF_006345805.1 Octopus sinensis
AATGTTGAAGTGAATCTAACGGATTTTGTGTGTTTCTTAAATGGCTTATAAATACCTTCCACGCTGCAATTGTTTTTGTTCCAGCACATGATCTCAGATCAAGTCACTCGCTATGCAAGTACATCTCCATAATATATATATATATATGTATATGATGCAGCACGAGGTTTTGTCAGTGAACAGGTCGCAGTCTCAAAGGGACGAAAATATTTTGGTAAATTAAATTTAAATGTTGAAGTGAATCTAACGGATTTTGTGTGTTTCTTAAATGGCTTATAAACACCTTCCATGCTGCAATTGTTTTGAATTTTAATATACAGTAATTAAAACTTTCTTTTGTATTTTGCATTCATTTTTCTGAAACATGAAATGATAAAAACAACGTATGTTGTAGCTTATATAGCATTTTCTAAATCTAATAAGATGGAACTTTGTAATTAAGATTCCTGGTTGTTTGCAAAAGAATGAGAAATTATTTTTCAGCAATTAGACATTTCGTGTAATTCCGTATTTGACTCACTAAATTATGAAATTCCAACTGTATCTGTCTCCCCCGCCACAGATGAAATGAACAAAATTCAACATTAAATGCCATTTTTTCTGCTCAACAGAGCATGAATAAAGGATTAGCACTAATGGCTTCAGAGAAAAGGGAGCATTTTTGTTCTTGCCCTTCAAACATTTCAGCTGACAACATAAACCAAAATGAAACAAGACACGACCAAGAACTGAAACTGAATCACAGACTTAATTCACCAAGAGGTTGTATCTACTCCACAGCATTTGCCATGTAATAGTAATTCAATATTTAGAATTACATGGAGACAGTAGTTGTCTTGATTGATATCAAACATAAAGCAAATAATGAGGTGTAGCAGTGGCTGTGTGATAAGTAGCTTGTTTACAAACCACATGGTTCCGGGTTCAGTCCCACTGCGTGGCACCTTGGGCAAGTGTCTTCTACTATAGCCTTGTGAGTGGATTTGGTAGACGGAAACTGAAAGAAGCCCGTCGTATATATGTATATATATGTATGTGTGTGTATATGTTAGTGTGTCTGTGTTTGTCCCCTGAACATCGCTTGACAACCGATGCTGGTGTGTTTACGTCTCCGTAACTTAGTGGTTCGGCAAAAGAGACCAATTGAATAAGTACTAGGATTCCAAAGAATAAGTCCTGGGGGTCGATTTGCCTCGACTAAAGGCGGTGCTCCAGTATGGCGAAATCAAATGACTGAAACAAGTAAAAGAGTAAATAATATATAAATTAGGATGATAAAGAACCTGTTCGTGTTCTGACTCCAACCGAGTTCCAATATGAGACAAAATCTTCAACAAGGAGCAAGTGCACATGCTACTGGTTTCTGCTAACTGAAAGCAACAACAGCAAAAAATAAATGAAATAAGATTTTTTTTACAGTAGATTTATAATATACAGAACTAGAAATTATATAATTATAACTGGAAACTAAACTTTAGCTCAACAGGTATGTACAAGAAGTGCATGCAAATATGTACATTCATTTGGGCCGTGACTGCTGAGGATATGCGTAAGCTCGCTAGAAATGAAGCCAGTATGCTCCGATGGATGTGTAATGCCGGTACTCACACTCGGCAGAGTGTAAGTACCTTGAGAGAAAAGCTGGACCTAAGAAGCATCAGTTGTGGTGTGCAAGAGAGACGTTTGCGCTGGTATGGTCATGTGGCGAGAATGGATGAAGATAGTTGTGTGAAAAAGTGCCACACCCTAGCGGTTGAGGGAACCTGTGGAAGAGGCAGATCCAGGAAAACCTGGGACGAGGTGGTGAAGCACGACCTTCGAACTTTAGGTCTCACTGAGGAAATGACTAGAGACCGAGACCTCTGGAAGTGTGCTGTGCGCGAGAAGACCCGGCAGGACAAGTGAGTCCACAACCCGTGGCCTTCTACATGGGATGGAGCCAGCCTACGTATGCATACCTTCCCTTCTTGGGACACAAACCCTACTTGTGAAGACGTGTTGAGGCAAGTGAGGATCAGAATCGAAATCGATCAATGGAAATTGCGGATGTGCTACCAGTGCCGGTGGCATGTCGAAACTCTGCTTGTGAAGACCCATTGAGGCAAGTGAGGATCAGAATCGAAATCGATCAATGGAAATCGATCAATGGAAATTGCAGATGTGTTACCAGTGCCGGTGGCATGTAAGAGAACTTTCCGTTTCGCGACCGTTGCCAGCACCGCCCCGTTTCGTGTCCGTTGGCACATAAAAAGCACCATCCGTTCGTGGCCGTTTGCCAGCTCTGTCTGGCACCAGTGCGGGTGGCATGTAAAAAGCACCCACTACACTCACGGAGTGGTTGGCGTTAGGAAGGGCATCCAGCCGTAGAAACACTGCCAGATTTGACTGGGCCTGATGAAGCCTTCTGGCTTCACAGACCCCAGTAGAACCGTCCAACCCATGCTAGCATGGAAAACGGACGCTAAATGATGATGATGATGATGATTTGGAACAATTCTACCTGTGGCAAGTAGGATGTTCAACCCCAGCTAAGGCACCACCATTGCTGTCACAGATTTTTATAAAGAGAAAACGAGTGTCACTAGTCAACAAAACCCCAGCATATTCATTGTACTGTAAATCCTCAAGTATAATCCGCATTTTCTTTCCCAAAATTTAAAGGTCAAAATCCCTAGTGCGTACTATATACGAGGTTAAAAATGAAAAATATTTTCTAAGCAATTTCTGAGTCTCTATTTGCTGTCCGGCAATGTTTATTCAGACGCATTTTCTGATGTCGGACGCGAAAATACCTTAAGCTAAGCCTGAAAGCAATGAAATCATAAAAGAATCATCCATAACTTGCAATAAGCAACATTTATTAAACGTTATTACTGTTATTTCTTTATTTTCTGCAAACAAAATGCACAAAAAAGCTACACGTTTGCATTATGTTATATATACAATAATAATAAAGGATGTTACTGTATACATTTTTACAAACCAAGGACATTATATAGACTTCCTTGACTCAAGTTAGAGAAGAGGTGTGTATTATACACAAGGTTTAGGTTTTTCAGAGGTACAGCCCCCTAAAAATCCCCTGTGTATTATACTCAAGAGCGGACTATACTCGAGGATTTATGGTATTTGTTTTGCCACTCTCGAACAGGAAATGAGAGAGGATGTCAAGGCAAACTAGCTTGCAAAGCAGGGGAATATTTCATTGCTTTCAGTACTAAAAGAGATTCCCAGCTTAGCCATTATACAAGATTAATATATATGCCATCAAAACAGTTCAGGTTTTCATTTATTCATCTTCTTTGAGACCCTTTTCCACTTTCTTAAGTATGTTGCCAGTGCTGCTGGACTGACTCCTGTGCAGGTGGCACGTAAAAAACACCATTTCGAGAGTAGTCATTGCCAGTACCACCAGACTGGCCCTCATAAAAGCACCCACTACACTCTCGGAGTGGTTGGCATTAGGAAGGGCATTCAGCTGTAGAAACTCTGCCAGATCCAGATTGGAGCCTGGTGCAGCCATCTGGCTTGCCAGCCCTCAGGCTTACAAAGAATAAGTCCTGGGGTCGATTTGCTCGACTAAAGGCGGTGCTCCAGCATGGCCGCAATCAAACGACTGAAACAAGTAAAGAGAGTAAATATATAATTTCTTGTATGGAATTCTTTCTGCTACTTACCGTCTGATACTGTTTCCATATTTGAGAAACATAAGAAGGAAATTTTAGAATCAAGCACAGAGCCAACCATTCAAGCATGTTGCGAACAGATGGCTGGCACTCGACCATTAGAGTTTCCCAAATATAATCCCAGACAAATTCTTGATTTGACTGCAAATAAAAGAGAAAAAATACCAAATGTTATGAAACATGGAAGAACACTTAGGAGATTTTTTAAAGTTGTTGAACATAAAACCTAAGAACCATAGAATCAAAACCTGTTGTAATTAGTTTGGAAAGGTAGACTTTTTTTTACTCATCATCATTGTTTAATTGCCATATGGCTTCGTTTAAATATGCTTTAAACAGCTGACTTATTAACCCTTTAGTATTTAAACCGGACAAATCCAACCAAAAGTATTCAGCCTGTTTTATGTTCAAACTGACCAGATCTGGTCTCTCACACCAATCCTACAATATTGTTTTAAAAATTAACAGCTACCTCATCAAAATCGCATGGCACCAAGATAATGCATGATTAGTTCAGAACAATGTGGATAAAAAAGCATTAATTTTAGCAGAATAATGTGAACACTAAAGGGTTATATACAGACACACACACACAAAAGCTTTTGTTGACAACATAAGTAACAGTTCCACAAATTACTTCTCATCCAGTTATGTTTCCAGAAGATGCAATCAATCCCCTTCCAGTAATATCACCTACTAACATGGTTAGTGCCAGTGGCCCCGTGACTGGCTCCTGTGCCTTTGGCATGTAAAAAGCATTATCTGAAAGCAATCAATGCCAAGGCCACCTGACTGGCTCTTGTGCTGGCACCACGTAAAAAGTACCCAGTTCACTCTGTGGAGTGTTTGGTATTAGGAAGGGAATCCAGCCTTAGAAACCAAACCAAAAGAGAAAATGGAACCTGGTACGACCCCTGCCCTTGCCAGTTCCTGTCAAGCCATCCAACCCATGCCAGCATGGAAAACAGATGCTAAATGATGATGATGATGATTTTCCATGCTTGCATGGGTCAGACGGAATTTATTGAGGTAAATTCTCTACAGCTGGATACCATTCCTGTTGCCAACCCTCACCTTTTTCCAAGTAAGGTAATATTTCCCTTATTTCTTTATTGCCCACAAGGGGCTAAGCATAGAGGGGACAATACTAGGACAGACAAAGGGATTAAGTCGATTTCATCGACCGCAGTACACAACTGGTACTTAATTTATCAACTCCAAAAGGATGAAAGGCAAAGTTGATCACAGCGGAATTTGAACTCAGAACAAAATGGCAGACGAAATACCATTAAGCATTTCGCCCGGCGTGCTAACGTTTCTGGCAGCTTGCTGCCTAAATATTTCCCTAAGATAATATTTTCCCTTTGGCCAGACATGTTTTCACAGAAGCTTGCAAATGAAGAATACTGCATGTATGATAGTGACCCTTATTTGCAGCTTTAATGCAAAGTCAAGGCAAGGAAACGGTAAAACACACACACACAATGGGCTTCTTTCAGTGAGGCTGAACCCCGACCCATATGGTTAGGAAGTGAACTTCTCACCACACAACCATGCCAGCAATGCAAAAATAAATGGTAAAGAGCATGATAAATTAGGTTTTACCAAAAGGAATCATAAATCATATCTATTTCAATCAAGGCCTTGAAGAAGTGTCAGAAATGCTTTCTTATCAATCTTGGAGTGGTTGGTGTTAGGAAGGGCATCCAGCTGTAGAAACTCTGCCAGATCAGATTGGAGCCTGGTGCAGCCATCTGGTTCGCCAGACCTCAGTCAAATCGTCCAACCCATGCTAGCATGGAAAGCGGACGTCAAACAATGATGATGATGATGTTATTTCTAATTTCAATATTTTTTCAATATTTGGTGGCAAGCTGGGCAAAATGCATAGCAACATAGCATATTGTCTGTCTTTATGTTCTGACTCCAAATTCCACTGTGGTTGACTTTGCCTTTCGTCTTTTCAAGGCCGATAAAATAAGTACAAGCTGAGGATTGATGTCAATATAATCAACTTACCCCTCCTGCAAAATTGTTGGCCCGTGACAAAATTTGAAACCCCAATTTTTTTTTTAATATTTGGTGGCGAGCTAGCAGAACAGTTACCATTCTGGGCAAAACGCTTAACAGCATTTCATCTGTCTTCATGTTCTGAGTTCAAATTCTGCCAGGTGGACTTTGCATTCCATCCTTTCAGGGTCAATAAAATAATTACCTATTGAATACTAGGGTCAATGTTACTGATTTAACCACCACCACCACCACCACGAAATTGCTGGCCTTGTGCCAAAATTTGAAACCAATATTTTTTTTTTCAATATTTAACATTCAATTTCTAATTCTTTCATATCAGAGAATAAGATTAAAAAAGAACATCACTTACTTCTAATATAAATTCTTTGAACAAAACTAATGCTTGGATTATCCTTTGTTTGAGCCGGTGTGGTAAGGAATTGGCAAAGTTCCGGTACGATCTGAATTGGTTAATTTCTCTGTGCTTTTCTATTAAAGCTACAATCAAGGAATGTACTAAATGGCAGTGCTTGGAATCAGAGACATTGAGCTGTGTTAACCAGTTAATTGTCAACATTCGTACTTCCATATCACACCTAGAAAAGCTGCAACACAAATATTTTCAATTTTTTTTTTTAATTTTGGAAATTTTTGTTGAAGACTTTATATAAATACATTCTTTTATGATTTGGCTACAATATGTTTTATTTTAGTTCAGAATTATGTCTTCTAGTAATGTTAACCCTTTAGCAATTAAACCGGCCATATCCGGCCAAAAGTATTCTGCCTGTTTTATGTTCATACTGGCCAGATCTGGTCTCTCACACCAACCCTACAATATCGTTTTAAAAATTAACAGCTACCTCATTAAAATCTCATAGCTACAAGATAATGCATGATTAGTTCAAAACAATGTGGATGAAAAAGCATTAATTTTGGCAGAATAATGCGAACACTAAAGGGTTAAGAAACAAATATTTGTGTACTAAATCTTAGATATTTCTAGTATCTAAAAAAAAAGACAACAAAATATTCTAATTTTTAACTGTTTTCATTTAGAATATAAATTAAAACAATAAAAAAACAACACAAATAATAGAAATGTTTTGTGACAAAAACAAGAACAAAATGGAAAATGGTCACTCACTTAGATTGGAGCTCATTGATGGCACATTCACTTTGGATGCTGCCAATAAAAGCAGAGACATCCTGTCGGAATCTTAAAATAAAACAGAATAAGAACTTTACAACAAACTCTTGGAACCTATACAAAATTTTAAAACAATCACTGTAATATATATGAATACATATTCGAAATCGAACCGAATTCGATGACTGGCACCCATGCCAACCTCCCTTCATCGGACACTAAACTCTGCTTGCGAAGACCTGTTGGGGCAAGTGAAATCGAAATTGAACCAAATTCGATGGATGGCACCCGTGCCAGAGGAGCGCTAACAGCTCCATCCAAGCGGGATCACTGCCAGAGCAGCTGTCTGGCTTCCGTGCCAGTGGGCAAGTAAAAAGCACCATTTGAGCGTGATCGTTGGCAGCGTCGCCTTACTGGCACTTGTGCTGGTGACACGTGAACAAAACATTCAAGTGAGGTCGTTGCCAGTGCCGCTGGACTAACTCCTGTGCAGGTGGCACATAAAAAGCACCATTTGGGCGTGGCTGTTGCCAGTACCACCAAACAGGCCCTGTACATAATGCAAAATTTTTACTTTTCAAAAATTCCAATTCTAAAGGGTCGAAACAAACCCGAGCAACGCCGGGCGATACTGCTAGTATAATATATAATGAAAATAAAATAACTGACACTCACAGAAATATTTCAGGCCTAAAGACACAAAATTAAAATGTCATTGGTAACAAGAGGGAGACCAGTTAAGGTTAATCAGCGGAAGCATGAACCTACCTTTCATTTTTCCGATACACAGTTCCATATGTACAAGCCTTAATTATAGTTCTGGTGAAATTTTCAGCATACTGACTCATTCCGTCACTTTGAAAGACTTTACATAAATGTTTAATGAAAATATTTGCCATACCAGTTCTCTCCTCTCCTATTTGAAGAATTAGTAGACTATTCTAGCAAAGAAAAAAAAATTAGATAAAAATGAAACAATTTCTTTGAATTCTGAGCATGACAATCTGATAATGTTTCTGCATGAGAAGAGACATCAAATGAAAATTATTAAAGTTTAAAACAAGAAGGAAATCCTAAAATCTTATCTTCCCTAACACATTCAAATTATTTAACCCTTTCATTACTGTATTTATTTTGAGATGCTCTGTGTTTCTTTCAATTAATTTTAAATATAATAAAGAATTTAGTAAAATAACTTAGTTATCATTCAGCTAGTGTTAGGAACATAAATTGTGACTAAAGTTTGGTGGAAGATTTTAATTCAAAATTTATGAAAACAAGACATTTGTACTCAGAGCCAGAGCCAGTTTCAGCTGGGTTGGTAACAAAAGGGTTAAGTATATGTAAATGGTTATTTTAATTTAATACTGCTTCTGTTGCATATAAAGGGTTTTTATTCAGCTGGGTTCCTACCAGCAACACCAATGATTGCTTTTCACTGTTTTATTATATATCTATGGTGACAGATTTCACCTAAGCATGCTGTGAGTATGTGTTATTGATAATGCCTAAAGAGGCTGAAATGCATCTTTATCACTTGCTACAGACTCTTTCTCTCTATGATATATACATCATATTGTGGTTTTAACATTTAGCATTCAGCAAATAACTCTGTCAAATGCAATGCTTGTTTATTCAGATTGCTTTGAATTAATCTTGTGTTATCCTGTAGCTTTGAAATTTTGATGAATGCTAAAGAGTTAAAAGAAGAAGGATTAACAAAGGTATCCTCTTCACTGATGCAATCAATTCATAAATAATTATGAAAGTTGATTAAGTTGAGTAGTGATCTATTTGATATGTCAAGTTCCTTTACAAATAGTACACTGTTTCAATTATAATGACAGCTAATTTTAATTAGGTTTCTCATGCAATTACTAGTTTAAGTAATTATATGCAGCATGACAAACCATAGATTATCTTATATCTGAAGCATCAGTAGAAGTCATTTCATTTATTTTCAAACGATAATATAATATATAATGAAAATAAAATAACTGAGAATCACAGAAATATTCCAGGCCTAAAGACACAAAATTAAAGTGACATTGGTAAGAATGACCATAATAGCTCACCACATGTCGTCATTAATGATAGCTAATTGTAGTAATTTATAAATAAATAAGGTATATAATAATCACACATACAAACATTCACATACTTCCCTTGCACACGCACAAACATACACACATATACTCACACAGACATGAAACCCTGCTTTTTTTTATTCCTTCCTTCTTTATTTATCTATGTAGTCCAACAAGAGAATAAAAAAAATAGATGAAACATAAAACAAAACAAAATCAAGGATCCAAGAAACATTACCTCCTGAAGAAATTTATTGACAGAAGAATCAGGTGCAGATCTGATGGTCTCAGTTTGGAAACAACTAGTGACATAGGCTTCAAACAACTGCCAATAAGATGCTGACTTGTGTTCTTCCTCAATGCGATTCCATGCAACATTCATTGCATTGACAATAATATCACAGTAAGCTGGCTCAGAGGCTACCTGTTACGAAAAATACAATCATATATTAAAACAATGAAGCCTGAAGTAAATTGGATTCGATATATTTCCCGAGGAAAGATTAATGAATGGCTGCAATAAGATATAAAACTCAAGATAGGCGCAGGAGTGGCTGTGCGGTAAGTAGTTTGCTTACCAACCACATGGTTCCGGGTTCATTTCCATTGCGTGGCACCTTGGGCAAGTGTCTTCTACTATAGCCTCGGGACGACCAAAGCCTTGTGAGTGGATTTGGTAGGCGGAAACTGAAAGAAGCCCGTCATATATATGTATATATATATATATATATATATGCGTGTATGTGTGTGTATATATTTGTGTGTCTGTGTTTGTCCCCACCAACATCGCTTGACAACCGATGCTGGTGTGTTTACGTCCCTGTAACTTAGCAGTTCAGTAAAAGAGACTGATAGAATAAGTCATGGGGTCAAATGGAAATTGTAGTTGTGATACCTGTGCCGGTGGCACATAAAATGCACCATCCGAACGTGGCCAATGCCAGCGCCACCTTAACTGGTTTCCGTGCCAGTGGCACGTAAAAAGCACCAGCTGATCGTGACTGCTGCCAGCCTCCCCTGGCACATAAAAACCACCCACTACGCTCATGGAGTGGTTGGCGTTAGGAAGGGCATCCAGCTGTAGAAACACTGCCAGATCAGCCTGGAGCCTGGTGCGACCACCTGGCTTGCCAGACCCGGTCGAACCGTCCAACCCATGCTAGCATGGAAAACAGACGTTAAACGATGATGAGGATGATGACGAATTTGTTATATTCTTCAACTTTCCTAAACCATTTTATATTGCATTGCACTTAACTTTAAATGGAAGCAAACAAACAGCAAACAATAAAAACATGTTCGATGGTCATTCGGAATGCTCACAGCAGCCATATTCCTACCACTCTATGTCACGCTGGTGAGACCCATATTGGAGTACGGGATTCAAGCCTCTTCTCCTTATCTCCTCAAAGACATACAGCATCTCGAAAGAGTCCAGAAGCTGGCTACCCGCATGGTTCATGGTCTCAAAAATTTGTCCTATGAAGAAAGGCAGAAGACGCTCGACCTTTATTCTCTTGAAAAACGCCGCCGCCGTGGTGATCTCATTCTCGCCCACAACATCATAAGCGGAAAGTGTAACCTCTCGAAAGAGCTGTTCTTCACTCCTGCTCCAGAGCGTCGGCTGCGGGGTCATTCCGAAAAGCTCTACCTGCGACAATTTCATCTCAATCGAAGGAGAGGAGCTTTCTCCGTCCGGGTTGCGGATCTGTGGAACAAGCTGCCAGACGAGATGGTGAAGATGCCGACGACCGCTTTGTTCAAAGCCTCCCTTGACCTCAAGTGGCCTGAACTCTTTACATGAACACCACCCTGTACTTAACTCCATGTCTCCCTACATGGCCTTGCTATTTGCTTTTGAGCCAAATTAACTAACTAACTAACTAACTATGTCCTTTAGTAAAAGATTAAAAAAATCTTTCAATTAGTTTTTTACCTGAGCAATATCGTTTTCGAGGCACTTAAGCATTGGTAAAGCACTGTCACCAGAACCAAGACAAAGAGCGTCCACTGTTTGTTGGAGTAACTTTTCAGACTCATTCAAATTAGAGACAGACTTTTCTTGAATTTGGCTAAAGTACAGCATACACCACCATCTGTTTATGGAATAAAGGCTGCTGAGTTTGCCCCATGCGTATATTAATACTTGATTTTTGTCAGCATCTTTCCCACTGTTTAAAGAAAAACAAAAGAAAACAGATAATAATAATAATAATAATAATAATAATAATAATAATAATAACTAGCACTATGACCCAGCAACACCGGGTCATAGTGTTAGTGCATGCATATACAGCTGCGTGCCTGCGCACATACACGCGAGTACTGTCCAAATCTCCAACCAATCACATACAGCTAGCTGGCATTCAAATGGCGTATCAAGTTTCAGGCATTTTGATTGGGCTTTGGATAGAAAATTCACAAAAAAATCACTTCCATTGATTTTTTAATGGCTTTGTGGGGTGATTGGGGAAATGTAAAGATGTGCACGACCACCCTTGGACAGTTTTGAATGACCATAGAAAGTGCGAGCCCTCAAACTGAAATATTGTGGATTTGTATAAAGGACACACACACACACATTTTGCCATTTAAATATGTATAGAGATAATAATAAAAATAACAACAACAATGATGATGATGATGATGATAATGATGATAATGCTTTCTACTAAAGGCACAAGGCCTGATATTTGTGGGGAGGGGTCTAGTTGATCACATTCACCCCAGTGTTTCACTTAATTTATTGACCCTGCAAAGATGAAAGGCAAAGTCGACCTTGGCTGAATTTGAACTCAGAACATAACGACAGGCAAAATACTGCTAAGCATTTCGTCCAGTGCGCTAACACTTCTGCCACCTCGCCGGAATAGATGGATGGAAGAAATAGACATCAAACATGGTTTAGTACTGCTCCAGAAAACAGTGTTATTAGGAACAGGCAGAATACTTAGGATTGCTCTTGGCATCTAAAGTTACTTGTTGTACCCAAATGTTAGAAATTCCACTTTTCCAATAGTTTAATCTGTTGTGCATATACGAAATAATAATAAAGACAATTTTTATAAATATTTCAAAAACTAGACTAAACAATGTTTTAAAGCTTGATTTTTCACTTTAATTAGCAGAAGATAAAATTTTTTAAATGTATCAAAATCAATTCGATGACTGGCATCCGTGCTAGTGGGGTGCAAAGAGCACCATACAAGTGTGATCGTTACCAGAGCAGCTAACTGGCTTCCGTGCCAGTGGCACATAAAAGGCACCATTCGAGTGTGATCATTACCAATGTCACCTTACTGGCACTTGTGCCCCGTGCTAGCAGGGTGCAAAGAGCACCATCCGAGCGTGATCATTGCCAGAGCAGCTAACTGGCATCCGTGCCGGTGGCTTGTAAAAGGCATCATCCGAGCGTGATCGTTACCAGAGTGGCTAACTGGCTTCCATGCCAGTAGCACATAAAAGGCACCATTTGAGTGTGATCGTTACCAGCATTGCCTTACTGGCACTTGTGCTCGTGCTAGTAGGGTGCTAAGAGCACCATATGAGTGTGATCGTTGACAGAGTGGCTATTCGAGTACGATCGTTACCAGCGTCGCCTTACTGGCACTTGTCTGTGAAGGTTGTTCAGCAAGAAGTCATGGAACCTTCATCGGTCATTCAGAAATAGGAGGACCCGCCAGTAAAATCAAGTGTACCAACAAAAAGACTATCCCACCCTAACAAGAAGGTAAAAAATGAATGTAAAAGATTTTAAATTTACTGAAATAAAACAAGGTTAAATTAAGGATTTCTAAGCTTAAAACCAACCCATCTACATTAATAACATTTATTACTCACCTGTTTTCACATTCCAGGGAATTGGGTTTGGTGAGATTCAAGTAATTGCTATCAAAATCTTTAGAGAAGTCTTTCAACATTGACCGAATTTCACAATGAGAATAGCAGAGCTTATTATGATATAAAATTTTGGTTATTGTTCCTAAAAGACTCATTGCGAAGGCCTGCGATAGCTGGCTTGAGATAGAAACCTGTAGTTGTTCAAAATAAGAAAATAAATTTTCAAAATTCCCAAATAAAAATGTCATTAAAAAAATTTTATCTGTTTCATTTTCTTTTTTTTTTAGTATTTATTTATCCATACTTGTATTATTTATGCATACTTGTGGAGGCGCAATGACCCAGTGGTTAGGGCAGCAGACTTGCAGGTCATAGGATCGCAGTTTCGATTCCTGGACCGGGTGTTGTGAGTGTTTATTGAGCGAAAAACACCTAAAGCTCCACAAGGCTCCAGCAGGGGGTGGTGGTGATCCCTGCTGTACTCTTTCGCCGCAACTTTCTCTTACTCTTTCTTCTGTTGGCCTGCTCGCTTAGCCAGTGGGGTGGCGTCATTTGATGGCTAAAACAACGCGAAGCGCATTGTGACCAGCGATGTGTAGCAACATCTGATAGCCTGGTTGGTCACATCATCACGTGACATCTATGAACAAATGATTTTCTTTTTTAAAGAAGTTATGACACAAACAGTACACCACAATATCAGCCCATAATAACAAGGAACAGAGAGAAAATATTATTCAACATTGCACGGTGCCAAGCGAAAAGTACCGATGCCGGTAACACATTAGAAGTACCCACGCCAGTACCATGTAGGAAGCACTTGTGCCGGTATCATGTAATAGCACTGGTGGTGATGCCGTGGAAACTATGCCAAAACAGGCAACTGGAGCCTGGTGCAGCTCTCCAGCCATGCCAGCTCCTGTCAAACCACAGAACCCATGCCAGAATGGAAAATGGGTGTTAAATGATTATGATGATGAGTGTCACCCTTAGAATTTCAAGGTGGATGATTTCAAGTGATTCATCATCATCATCGTTTAATGTCCGCTTTCCATGCTAGCATGGGTTGGACGATTTGACTGAGGGCTGGCAAACCAGATGGCTGCACCAGGCTCCAATTATGATCTAGCAGAGTTTCTACAGCTGGATGCCCTTCCTAACACCAACCACTCCGAGAGTATAGTGGGTGCTTTTACGTGCCCCCGGCACGAGGGCCAGTTTGGCGGTACTGGCAACAGCCATGCTCAAAATGGTGTTTTTTATGTGCCACCTACACAGGAATCAGTCCAGTGGCACTGGCAATGACCTCACTTGAATGTTTTGTTCACGTGCCACCTGCACAAGTGCCAGTAAGGCGACACTGGTAACAATCACGCTCAAATGGTGCTTTTTATTTGCTCTGGCAGTGATCCCACTCGGATGGAGCTGTTAGCGCTCCACTGGCACAGGTACCAGTCATCGAATTTGGTTAAATTTTGATTTCACTTGCTCCAACAGGTTTTCGCAAGTGGATTCAATTTTCAAATTAATATTCGCTTAAAAATTGATCACATAACCTTAGTATCAATTTCACAACACATATGATTGTTTCATATAATATAAAATATATCTCTTGAGCAATAATTAAAAAAAAAAAACAATTTAGAATATTAAAATGGCTAAAATATCATGCCAAAATGAAAGGCTCTTTTATAGATCTAAGAAAGAAAATATAGATTTGGTCTTACTTCTGATGGCGGCTTGCTTGATCTTTTAAGGAGTTCAATACAAGTTGAAACCAGCAAACTGATATCTTCAATGATGTGGTCCCATAGGTTCCATTCAACATATTTCAAAATGAGATGGCAGTAGATATGAAGGAGTTCTGTGTGATCCAACTGATGAAATACATTAGAAATCATAAAATTAGTTAGGAGTTTCTGTGGCTTATCTATTAGCCATTAAAATCAAATAACTGGTAAAAGAAATGAAATAGCTAACAAGGGAAAGAGAGAGAGGGGGAGAGGAGCTGCTCTATTTTATGCTTTTTTTTTCTCTAGTTTCAGCTTAGAGCTGTGGCCATGCTGATGCACCGCCGTTTAAAAGCGTATGTGTTCCCCCCCAGCTGGACAGGATGCTAGTCCATCGCAGCGTTACTCAAGAAACAGGAAGAAAGAGTGAGAGAAAGTTGGGGCGAAAGAGTACAACAGGGGTCGCCACCACCCCCTGCTGGAGCCTCGTGGAGCTTTTTAGGTGTTTTCGCTCAATAAATACACACAACGCTCGGTCTGGGAATCGAAACTGCGATCCTCCGACCACGAGTCCAGAGTTGTAAGCTCTGCAAAGGGATGGAGATTGGCCTACAAACCCACTGCATTCCATCTCAAAGTAAATAATATAACATATAAACTACCAGAAGGTGTGTGATACATTACAAACTGTTCAATCACACAATTAACCTTTTCATTACTGTATATATTTTGAGATGCTCTGTCTAGACATTTAAGACAGATAAGCAAAGGGTTCAGGGAACGCTTAACCCTTTAGCATTCAGATGACTTGGTCAAATGTGATATTTATTTATTCACATTGTTTTGAATTAATCATGCATTATCTCTTAGCTTCAAGATTTCAATGTTGTGTTTGTATATTTTTAGAATGACATTGAAGGGTAGGTGTCAGAAGCTAGACATGGCCAATTTGAATGTAAAACAGATCGTTACCAACGTCGCCTTACTGCGTGATCATTACCAACGTCACCTTACTGCGTGATCGTTACCAACGTCGCCTTACTGGCACCTGTGCCGGTGGCACGTGTAAAAAGATTCGAGCGAGGTCATTGCCAGTACTGCCTGACTGGCCCCCCGTGCGGATGACACGTAAAAAGCACCCACTACACTCTCGGAGTGGTTGGCGTTAGGAAGGGCATCCAGCTGTAGAAACACTGCCAGATCAAGATTGGAGCTTGGTGCAGCCATCTGGTTCACCAGGCCTCAGTCAAAATCGTCCAACCCATGCTAGCATGGAAAGCAGACGTTAAATGATGATGATGATGGAGAACATATGGGCCAGATATAGCCAGTTTAACCCTTTAGCATTTACACCGGCCATATCCAGCCAAAAGTATTCTGCTTGTTTTATGTTCAAACTGGCCATATCTGGTCTCTCACACCAACCCTACAATATAATCTTAAAAATTAACAGCTACCTCATCAAAATCTCATAGCTACAAGGTAAAGCATGACTGGTTCAAAACAATGTGGATGAAGAAGCATTAATTTTGGCAGAATAATGTGAACACTAATGGGTTAAATGCTAAAGAATTAAAGAGAAAAATATAAAAAGCATTTAAGGAAAATAGTATTAAATGAAGAAAATATTAATAATGTCACTTACACATTCAATTTCGTAAGTAATCTGACAGGAAATATATTTTACTGTCTCACTCGCACATTTTGTAACAAGATGGAAAATTGATTTTGAGATAGAACCATTCTCTTCTCTTTGTAATTCATCTTGAAGTGTAAAAAGAAAACGTTTATCAGAAAACAAGCTATAAATATCATTTGACGCAAAACATTCAGAATTTTCCTTGAAACAAAAATGTGATCAAGCATGGCTGGGTGGTTAAGAAGTTTGCTTTAACCATATGGTTTCGGGTTCAGTCTTGCTGTATGGCACCTGAGGCAAGTGTCTTTTACAATAGCTCGAGGCTAGTGCCTTATGAGGGAATTTGGTAGAAAGAAACTGAGTGGAAACCCATTGTATATATATATGTGTATATGTACATAAATATGTGTGTGCACACCATGTGTCATTTTGTTTGTCCTTACCACCAGGGCTGGGTACTCTGACGGTTATGATGACGAGGGTTCCAGTTGATCCAATCAATGGACGAGCCTGCTCATGAAATTAAAATGCAAGTGGTTGAGCACTCCACAGAGGCATACCCTTTATGTAGTTCTCAGGGAGATTCAATGTGACACAGAATGTGAAAAGGCTGGCCCCTTGAAGTACAGGTACAACTCATTTTTGCCAGCTGAGTGGAGTGGAGGAATGTGAAATAAAGTGTCTTGCTCAAGGGCATGATGCATTGCTAAGAATTGAACTCACAACCTTACAATCTGGAGCCAAATAGACTAACTAGTAAGCCACACACTTTCTTGCAACCTACCACCATCACCCCAGTTGGAAAAGGAGAGGTGGTGGTGAAGAAGTGTCAGAGTGCAGGTGGAGGTAAGAGAAGTGCTACAGGGGATTTGATAGGGTGAGTGGGTGGGTGATTTTGCAAGGGGGTGAAAGGAGAATGGCAGATGGGTGGGGAAGGGAACAGAAGTGAATGCAGTGAATGGTAAACATGAGTGGATGTGACTATCGTTTTAGATTAGGAAGACGAAGGAACTAGGACTGGTTCAGTCCAGCTGACCATCTTCACCGCTCTTAACGAATAAATAGTAATTACAGACTCGTTACAGTTTGTTTTTCTTTATCAACTGTGGTGTTAGTAGTGTTATGGACTGTGATGGAGCTATGTGGTGTTGGTGGAGGGGATTGCAGATGAGGTGGACGGAAGTAGGGACTGCAGGGGCTGGTGAGACAGGCAGAGGGCATGCGTGGGCAGGAAGCATGTGTGGTCAGTTCGAGCAGAGACGGCAGCGACACAAGATGTGTTTAATTCATGAGAGTGACCGCTGATTTCGCCGAGGTCAACAGGTGAGGCCCTTTGTATCTCTTTCTCCCGTTTGCTTCTTTTTCTGTTGTCCTTTTTCCTCCATCACACTACAAGCTATTTCGGCCCATAACACTGCTAACACTGGATCTTTTCAGTTTGAACGGCAGTTTTTTAAAATACTTTCCACGTAACTAAATACTTTTAAACTTCGTATACTGGTAAAATGTGTTTATAAAACATCTTTTTCTCTTGGCTTTATTGAGAAAATTCTATAGTTTGTAAGATATTTAGTCTTTAATTTCTTGCATTTCGGCAATTTCAACCAATCAATGGACGTCTATTGAGGTAAAATAAACATTCTGTGCCGTATGAATATGTCCCTCATTTAAGAAACAGATTGGGTTTATTTACATTTGTGAAGAAAAAAAGATACCCTTCCGCCTAATCCTAACCCTAACCCTAAAACAGATTGAAATGCAATAGATCGATACTAGGGTCATAATTATGGGTGACAATTTCATATGACACCGCTAGAAAAAAACTGCCGTTCAAACCGAAAAGATCCCTAACACCAAATCAACATTTCATGGAAGATCACTTACCGATTCCAAATTCCTCAAGTAATACAAGTAACAAATGCAGGGCTCGGTGTGCTCTGCCAGCTGGAAGATACGGGTGAGTGTTTAAAGATAATAATATATCAATTAAAGGCAGAAGAAAATCGTCGGCAGACAGACGCCCTTGTGTCTCTTGATTGGGTGATGGCATTGTTGCTTTTGAAATTATTAATAAGTCTGCATCACAGCATAAAAGGAATGTTCGCACTATTTTGATAGCTTCAGTACCATCTATAACGGAAACGGCATCTAAAACAGTAGACAAAAAAGAAAGTATGTTTAACCCTTTTGTTACTGTATTTATTTTGAGATGCTCTGTGTCTCTCTCAATTAATTTTAAACTAGCAGTATCGCCCGGCGTTGCTCGGGTTTGTAAGGGAAATAACTATATAAGCATTTTTAGAGAGTTATAGCCAAAAAATAGCAAAAAAATGCATTAAAAATGGAAAAAAAATTATGGTAAATTTTTTTTTAAATCGTTGACTCATCGTAGACATTTTTAGAGAGTTACTTCCCTTATATAATAGCGAAAAAATGCATTAAAATGGAAAAAAATGATGGTAAATTTTTTTTTAAATCGTAGACTCATCGTAGACATGCGCTAATACCCAGAAGGACTCGATATGAATCACGACTATAAGATACCCGGTTTTGGTTAAACTGCACCGCAAAATGTGGGAGTAGTTAGGAATCTAATTCGGAGTAGACAGACACACAACTTGACTTTTATATATAAAGATATAACAAAGAATTTAGTAAAATAACTTAGTTATCATTCAGCTAGTGTTAGGAACATAAATTGTGACTAAGGTTTGGTGGAAGATTTTAATTCAAAACTTATGAAAACAAGACATTTGTACTCAGAGCCAGAACCGGTTTTGGCCAGGTTGGTAACGAAAGGGTTAATAATTAATCATTGAAATGCAACGTCACTTGGCAATATTTATGTCAGTAAATGTTATGAAAGTAATGAGCTGGCAGAATCGTTAGCACACCAGGCGAAATGCTTAGCAGTATTTCGTCTGTCACTATGTTCTGAGTTCAAATTCCGCCAAGGTCAACTTTGCCTTTCATCCTTTCGGGGTCGATTAAATAACTACCAGTTACACACTGGGATCGATATAATCGACTTAATCCGTTTGTCTGTCCTTGTTTGTCCCCTCTGTGTTTAGCCCCTTGTGGGTAGTAAAAGAAATAAGAATCGTTAGCATGCTGGCCAAAATACTTAGTGGCATTTTGTCCATTTTTATATTCTGAGTTCAAATTCTGCTGAGGTTAACTTCACTTTTAATTTTTTTCAGAGTCAATAAAATAGTACCAATTGAAAACCGAGGTGGACGTAATCAACTTACCCCCTCCCGCTTAACTTGCAGGCCTTGTGCCAAGATTTGAAACCTATTTTCATTTCACTCATTGTTCGACCGTGGTCGAGACAATGGAATTTACTATGTTAGTCCAGACCTCACGGTCCATCATAGCATTACGGAGGTCCTGTTGCTGGATGCCTGCATCCCTGGAGATTACATCAGGGTAGGAGAGTGTGCACCCTCTGGTATCGCGAGCAGATAGCTTCCAGAGGAGAAGAGTAGAAATGACCTCGTTTTCAGCTCTACAACAATGTCCAGCAAACTGGACTCTTCCATCTTTCACAAGAGATGATACAGGTGGTAATTTCCCATATATTTGTACTTTGGTTGGATGACACTTCCACGAGAGATTTTGTTATTTATGTTAATATAAGGCAATTATAATATTATTTTAGTATTGTATACAAATTATATAATATTATATTAAATATCAAATGATTCATAGTATATATAAATTAGCAGAATATAAAATATTTATTTATACATAAAACATGGTTGACAAGTATACATACAAATTCCCACTTCAGTTGCCATATGAAGGCAACCTGTCTACAAAGTTGGGCCCTCCAAACATGTTGTACAGTATGTGAAAAAGGCACTACCCTGCTCACATGGAGGAGACAGGCTTGAAAAGGGCACAAAAGAAAAAATGTATTAATAAATGATAGAGAAGCTAAAATAACTTACCGTCTTTCAGGTAATTCAGAAACGCATCGTGCAAAGCTTGGAGAAATGGTTTCGTTGCCCAAGTTCCATAAGCATCAGTTGTGATGTTATTTTGAAGCCATCTGACATAGCATTTCCAAAGAGAATTGTTGCGTTGTAGGCTTTCGTCTCGGTAAAAAACAGAAACGCCGTAGGCCCACTCTGAAGGTGTCACTAATGTCTGATTACAAAAAGATCAATACAAGGAAAAAAATCAATCAACAATGCAGCTATTTATATTTCTACATTGTTATTTGTCTATTGTTAGCTTTCTCTTTACACATTCCTTTTCCAAGCCAACACTAGTTAAATAATTACTAATTAGTTACATAGTGATCTTGAAAACAAATTACTAAATAGCATGGAAAACTACCACTAAGATAGGGAATCGGTCATAGCCATTAAACTATATTAATTTCTTGCTTATTAATCAAAAGACTAAATTTCTAGCTAAAAAAAAAATTGAATATGGTGTAGGAGTGGCTGTGTGGTAAGTAGATTGCTTACCAACCACATGGTTCTGGGTTCAGTCCCACTGCGTGGCACCTTGGGCAAGTGTCTTCTACTATAGCCTCGGGTTGACCAAAGCCTTGTGAGTGGATTTGGTAGACGGAAACTGAAAGAAGCCCGTCGTATATATATATACATATATACATATATATATATATATATATATATATATATATATATATGTGTGTATGTGTGTATATGTTTGTGTGTCTGTGTTTGTCCCCCAACATTGCTTGACAATCGATGCCGGTGTGTTTACGTCCGCGTAACTTAGCGGTTTGGCAAAAGAAACTGATAGAATAAGCACTAGGCTTACAAAGAATAAGTCATGGGGTGGATTTGCTCGACTAAAGGTGGTGCTCCAGCATGGCCACAGTCAAATGATTGAAACAAGTAAAAGAGTAATGAGCATGATCTTCATCAAAATATTAAGGCAATAAAAACAATGACTACAGAGTGTTGCTTTCATTTTAACCATTCATCCTGACGGTAAAGAAATTTTTTCTCTGTATATTTAGCTTGAATTTCCTATTTTGTTATTTTTAAAGCAGCTCTTCAATGGAAATTACATATAACTTAGATATCTCTATATATATAAACAGCAAAATGTCTGCCTGTGTGTCCTTTATACAAATCCACAATTTTTCAGTTACAGTGCTCGCACTTTCTATGGTCATTCAAAACCGTCCAAGGGTGGTCGTGCACATCTTTACATTTCCCCAGTCACCCCGCAAAGCCAATAAAAAATCAATAGAAGTGACTTTTTTGTGAATTTTCTATCCAAAATCCAATCAAAATGCCTGAAACTTGATACGCCAATTGAATGCCAGCTAGCTGTATGTGATTGCTCGGAGATTTGGACAGTACTCGCGTGTATGTGCGCACGCACGCAGCTGTATATGAATGCACTAGCACTATGACCTGGCAACGCTGGGTCATAGTGCTAGTTACTAAAAACACTAAAAGCAAGCAAAAACTAAAAAAAAACAATTTCTGTTAGTAGTGACTCGAGATTTTAAACAAGATCTAAAAATATTAATCAAAACATTTTTGCTTTTCCAGTGTAGAAGAAAACTTACAAAGTCCAACAGATTGATAAGGGCTTCCGCCAGAAAACACTGAGTGGCCCCTCGTATGTAAGTCTCAACAGTTCTTTGGCACGTCACAACTATCTCACTGATGTAAATATTGGGAAAGAAATGAAAAAAAAAAAAACAAAGATTATTTTCGTAAGAAATCATGGAATCACCATAATTATTTTAAAATCCACTTTTCCATGCTTGCAGGGGTCGGACAGAATTTCTATTGCTAATCCTTACCTGTTTCCATGCAAGTTTAATATAATAATAATAATAATAATAATAATAATAATAATAACAAAAACACCAGGACTTACAAACACATATAACATACAGAAAATTGCACTACTAGGCACTGCACACATCCTACACAGAACACTTTCCATACAATAACCATCAGAGCATCACAACAAATCACAGCACATACCCAAGGCACACAGAGCTGTGCTCGGTAGTGAAGTGAAAGCACACTATAAAAAATATACTACTGAATAATAATAATAATGAAATTATTGTATACAGTGCTCAGGTGCACCACAACTTGTAGTGCGTGTAAAGCATATGCAGTAATGTACAAATGTCTGGGAAGTGAACAGTGTATGAGTCAGATACATGCTTGGGTGTGTATGGAGAGGAGAAAATCAGGTGTAGTGTTGGCGAATCTCAGGAAGCATGGAAGTTTTGAAGGATGCAGTGCTCCGACAACTTACAACTGATGCTGGCAGTTTGTTCCATGCTTCAGCAACTCTCAGCGTGAAAAATATTTCCCATGGTTAGATAAGTTTCTAATGTCAATCATTTTACAGAGTGTACTGGGTGCTTTTTATGTGGAGACCAGCACCAGTGCTCAGGAAGGGCATCCAGCTGTAGCCTACCTCATCTGAATTATATTTTGATTGGGAAGCTTTTGATTCAGTTCAGTTTCCATCAAAGACATACCTTTATATATGTACATATTAATCATTATCATCATCATTTAACATCCGTCTCCCATGTAGGCATAGGTTGGACAGTTTCACAGGAGCTGGCAACCCAGAGAGCTGTGCCAAGCTGTAGTGTCACTTTGGCATGATTTCTGCAGTTGGATGCTCTTCCAAATGCCAACCACTTCGAAGGAGGAGGAGGAGGAAAAGAAGAAGAAGAAGAAGAAGAAGAAGAAGAAGAAGAAGAAGAATTGTTTTGGTATAAAAGATGGGCTACAGCAAATATTCTACTCAATACCACAGATTTGCTTGTCAATTGTTTGACCATAACCAGTTGAACATGTCCCTTAGTAGCTGACAATATGTGCATCTCTGATCATGAGCAGAAGTAGTGGGAGAGCATCATAGCCATGTGTTGAGAGGGATTCTTTGAGGGTTTGAATAATTCACCTCTGGAAACATGGGTGCTTCATTCAACATCCTTAAACAACCCTTATTCAGGGACCTGGCAGTGTTCCTACAGCTGGATGCCCTTCCTAACGCCAATCACTCCGTGAATGTAGTGGATGCTTTTTACGTGCCACTGGCTCAGGTGCCAGGGGAGGATGGCAACGGCCACGATCGGTTGGTGCTTTTTATGTGCCACCGGAACGTAAGCCAGTCAAGGCAGCACTAGCATCGACCACGTACGATGATGCTTTTTACGTGCCAGGGGAGGTTGGAAACGGCCATGATCGGTTGGTGGTCAATCTAGTTTTATATCCAACATTTCAACATGAGAATAAAAACAAGCAAAAAAAAAAAGATACGCAATGAAAGAAAAGGTGAAGTTAATAAGGATAACGAAAGGTACATGTAAAATAAAGGATACACATAAAAGATAATTTACCGTATGTTTACAATGGCAGATTTATCCAATAAAGGAGACTGAGGTAGCTTTGTTAGTGCTCTAGAAAGAAATATAAGTGGGATAGGACTCCAGCTTTGTGAATTCATGGTTTCCAAGACTTTACAGAAGAAGTTGGCTAAAAAAAAAAGAAAGACAATTGAGAACATATGAAATGCAATTTTTTCTTAGGTTGGAAATATTTGTATTTGCAATCGTCAAGCATCAGCTTTCGTCTGTTTTCACATGATCACATCATTTTAATACTCTTACTCTCTTTTGCTTGAGAGTATGATAGAAGAAGGCTTGCTCTTCCTTCCGTAGAAGAAAAAATTCAAATTGGACCATGTTAACACCAAAAATTATTTACATCAAAAAGGTGCTTTTTTTTCTATGAAAATCCCTATTTTTTTACAATTTTTGGACTGCTGTGTCGCCATTTTTCGGTGTATTTCAACCAGAAAAATGTTCCCTTAAAGAGAATAACAAGCTACATAATGCAAATTTTTTACTTTTCAAAAATTCCAATTCTAAAGGGTTGAAACAAGCCTGAGCAACGCCGGGCAAAACTGCTAGTCAATGATAATGTTCTCACTTCGAATCCGCGGTTATCTCCCTTTAATCCTCTCTCTGGAGTCAGGCGTATGCAAATTTTCATTCCAAAAATGCAGCCCAGAGAAAAGAAAGTATGGGAACCACTGATTCAAACCAATAAAACAAAAATTTTGCCCCGATACAAAAAACAAAAATTAAAGCAATATAAAAGTAAACAATAATGTAATTGATTATTAATTATTTTCCATGTATTAATAATTTACCAAGTCAATAACATTTCAGCAATATTGTTGACAGCAAAATTTTGAATGAATGTCTTGTCTATATGTCTTACCATCTGTTTCGTGAACTTACCTTTTCTTTCTTTTGTTTCTAAAGCCTCCCAGCATGATATGAAAAAATGTGACAAACTATCTCCAATCTTAGGGCAGGAGCCAAAATTAGTGTCTGGTTCCCTGAAGTAATAAAAATAACAAGAATTAGCAGAATAATATATAACTAGGCGTAGGAGTGGCTGTGTGGTAAGTAGCTTGCTTACCAACAACACGGTTCCTGGTTCAGAGAGAAAGCAACTTGTTGAGACAAACATAGATTCTCCTAGACGACTAAATAGCTCTCAGGTTAGGTTAAATTTGTCAGTCTTTTTATAGCTGTTAGCCATCCTTCTAGAACCTTTGTCCAGACTGTTTGATGGGAAAACTTGCTAACTTCTTTTGAATTTGCGTTTGAATAAACATTGCCAGACAGCAAATAGAGACTCGGACATTGCTTAGAAAATATTTTTTTTAATCTTTAACCTCACATATAGTACGCACTAGGGATTTTGACCTTTAAATTTTGGGAGAAAAACTGCGGATTATACTTGAGGATTTACGGTACTCATGTCACAATGGCAAACAGACATTAAATGTTATTGTTGATGATGATGATGATGATGATGATACATACCGTCCATACAATTTAATTTCCTTCAAAGAACCCAGAAATTTTCCAGAGAAGTACTGCAATAAAAAAAGAATTATATATTCTGAATAATAATAAAATATTTACAGTGACTCAGGGTTTAGTTTTGAAATGAAACTCTGCATTATGAAGAATTAAAGATTTATCTTTTATTTTGTTTTTTTACTTGTTTCCCCTTTAGACCGTGGCAATGCTGGAGCACCACTTTGATTAATTTTTAGTTGAACGAATTGATCCAAATATTTATTTGTTTTCATAGCCTGGTACTTATTCTATCGGTCTCTTTTGTCAAACTGCAAAGTTATTGGGATGTAACCACACCAACACCGGTTGCCAAGCAGTGATGGGGGATAAACACAGAAATAATGACACATACATATATATGATGAGCTTCTTTCAGTTTCCATCTACCAAATCCACTCACATGGCTTTGGTCGGCCCAAGGCTATAATAGAAGACACTTGCCCAAGATGCCACGCAGTGGAACTGAACCTGGAACCATGTGGTTCGTAAGCAAGCTACTTACCACACAGCCACTCCTACGCCTATATATGGAATTTTATTTCTGAAATTAAAGAACTGTGTATGGAAACAGCTGTAGGTAGGAATTTCTATGTATAATTTGAATGTCTTTAGATAGAAACATCTGTATGTAAACTTTTTTCCATTTTCTTATTTTAAAGTGAATTTGTAAATACAATTACACAAATTCTGTAGAATGATAAAGCATGCAAAATTAGAACAAAAATATTGTTATTGAAGTTATAACTCACTGATTCTTGATCTTGCCAAATGAAAGGACACGTGACTAGGTTGAAATCTAGAGCAACATTGACTGCCCATTTGATAAGGAAAATGTTTTCGTGAAGGAGACAACGGGATATTAGAACCAGAAGCCAGGAAGAATGCAGAAGAAAACCTACCATTGTAAAACATTACAAAATATATTAGTCACAAAGCAAGGAAACAATAAGAAAGGACAAAACAGAATAAAACAATTTCACAATTGACAATTAAATTGCATGTCTTCTTTACATTTAGTGAAAAGTGATTAGTGTAAGGTGTAAAGAAGTGAGAGCTAATAGAGATGCCCAGAAGAGAGACAGATGTCATGGATATATATTTGTGTGTGTAAGGCGGCGAGCTGGCAGAATCGTTAGTACACCGGGCGAAATGCTTAGTGGTATTTCGTCTGTCGTTACGCTCTGAGTTCAAATTCTGCCGAGGTTGACTTTGCCTTTCATCCTTTCGGGGTCGATAAATTAAGTACCAGTTACGCACTGGGGTGGATGTAATCGACTTAATACCTTTGTCTCTCCTTGTTTGTCCTCTCTGTGTTATAACATGTAATTATTGCCAAAAGTAGAAAACTGGGAAATTGAACCTTGCTCTTCAGGAAAAAGAAATTTATAATTCTGAGGTATACAAACTGTAAGAGTTTATTTTTTTAAAATCACTTCAGTATATCTAAAGGAGCCTAAGACCGGGGTCTGGGAAGCGAGGAGGCTGCACCAGACTCCAGTCTGATCTGGCAGTGTTTCTACAGCTGGATGCCCTTCCTATGTAAAACACTTAAATTTCTTATATTCTGCATTTTAGCCAATCTCTCTTTCTCAGAAATGCATGTTCGGAAGCAGTCTCCCTAAGAAGTGAGAAATGGAATGGGCGTCAAGAAGAAAGGAATCTGATCGTGTGTTTATGTAAGAGAAGAAAAAAGAATTCCCTAGTTATAAGTACTAAACTTGTCTTTGCCCATGAAACAGAATCAACACAGCATAGCATACATCAACAAGCTACATACCTCCATTGTCTGTAGTGGCTTCCACAAGATTTGAGAAACGGGGAAGAAGCGGCTTTATGATATGTACCTAAAACAAATTGTAATCAGTATATCAAATCAAAAAGATTATCTCCCGCTCTCTCTCTCACACATAAATACATATATAAACTGCACAAAAGAAAAGTAATTTATTTAATTTTTCAAGTTTAATTTGTGGGAATATCAAAAAGCATATTTCATAGTTATATACCATTCCTTAGGAGGCACATGGCCTAGTGGTCAGAACAGCGGACTCGCGGTCGAGGGATCGAGGGTTCGAATCTCAGACCGGGCCATGTGTGTGTTTATGAGCGAAACACCTAAGCTCCATGCAGCTCCAGCAGAAGGTAATGGTGAACTTCTGCTGACTCTTTCGCCATAATTTTCTCTCACTCTTTCCTCCTGCATTGTGCAGCTCATCTGCGACGGACCGACGACCCGTCCATATAGGGGAACCTATATGCCAAGGAAACTGGCCCTTATGAGGCAGGCATGGTTTGAGAAGGAACAAACAAAATACCATTCCTTACTGTTGTAATACTTAGTGAATGAATACAATAAGCACAGTTCAAACTATAGCACAAAGGGAACGGCAGATATAGCTTATCAGAACCCTCCATCAGGACCGTTTGTTCAATTAACTTTTCAGCAGTATATTGAAAAATATGTCATAGGTTTTCAAACTTTCAGCCATTACTTCAGCATTTGGTAAAATTTTACTAACTGAATCAACAATCGCTTTATGAACGTTTACTTGTTGGTTGTTTTAAAATTGATTTTGAATACTAATAAGTGCCCCACCAGTTCTGTTTGAGCAAATACATAACATAAAGCAGGGCTGTCTTAGCAGCATTATCACTACCACCACCCCATCCTTGGCAAATCAATGCATTGTGCCCTTTTGTATTTATTTACTGATGGCAAGCCACAGCATGCATGGATCAGGATTGGGGCCCTAAGCCCACAAGGTTCCTGAGCAAATCAGTACACTGGGGCCCTGTAGTATTTACTGACAGAAAGTTACAGCATACATAGGTCAGAATTGGGTCATTTCAACATTGATGCCCCCTGTGCAAATCAATGCACTGGGTCCTATCATCATCATCATCATCGTTTAACGCCCGTTTTCCATGCTGGCATGGGTTGGACGGTTCAACTAGGGTCTGGGAAGCAAGAAGGCTGTGTCAGGCCCAGTCTGATTTAGCAGTGTTTCTACGGCTGGATGCCCTTCCTAACGCCAACCACTCCGTGAGTGTAGTGGGTGCTTTTTACGTGCCACCTGCACAGGTGCCAGACGAGGCTGGCAACGGCCACAATCGGATGGTGCTTTTTACATGCCGCCGGCACGGGGCAGACGAGGCTGGCAACGGCTCTCTTACGTGCCATCGGCACTGGTAGCTCAGCTACAATTTCCATTGATGTTGATATTTCTTTATTTATCAGAATTGGGATCTTAGACAAATTACGCTGGGCCCTTTTGTATTTAATTATTGACAGCAAATTAATGCCATGGAGCCCTGTCATATATATTTATTGACAGAAAACCACAGCCTTCGTAGATCAGAACTGGGTCCCTAAACCCATGAAGTCCACAGGCAACTGCCTGGTGTTCCTGTCTCTTAAGATGACACTGCATACAAGTAACTGGTTAATGTATTCTGCCGGTGTCTTATGACCACCCTGCCTTCGGCGACTACATAGACTGAATTTCTTTACTGGTTGTGTTGATAGCATATTTAATGTAGTTATAATCATTACAGAGCTTAATCTGGTTGGTGTCAAGAAACGAGAATTGTTTGATACCAGATAATTCAAAGCATTGATGTTGTTAAGACTAGTGTAATATTGTTGGGTACTACTTGAGAACAGTGGTCCCGGTGCGCGCGCTGGCGTAGTCGCGCATCCGCGCTAGCTAGTCGTGACTAGTCGATCCTACAACGACTACCTAGCAAAGTAAATAAAACACAAAATAAATCATTTTTTACACAAAGTAAATAATTTTTGTTAAACAAAGTAAATAAAACTCAAAAACACAAAGTAAGGATCGACTAGTCATGACTAGCTTGCGCAGATGCGCGAGTGCGCGCACCGGGACCACTGTTCTCAAGTAGTACCATATTGTTGATGTTTTAACATAGTGTTAATAATATCTTCATTAAACAGTAAGACAGGAAAAGGAATTCCTGGAAATGCTATTTCAGGTTTTAAATTCACAAGTGAAGTAAAGTAAATCAGTGTAGCCCTGCCAACCAAAATAGAACTTTAAAAATTATAAACTGGAATTTATTAATAAATATATACCTGTTTTTCTTCGAATATTTCAAACAGAATAATAAAATCGTCCCAGAGTTTTGTTAGTTGATGGGAATGTTGTTTGTCCCACCAAAATAATGGCACTTGATGACTTTCTGAAAGAGAACACTCCAAGTTTTCCTGAGTTTCATTGCATATATCGACAATTCGTTTTAACAGATATATAGACTGTTTTCTCGCCAGCGAATTACTTTGACTAAAGCCCTGCTGTAATAAATTCCAGAAGAGCGGGTCGCGACGGAGATCTAGAAATTGTTCACTTTGAATATTCTGTTTAACAGGAAACCAAAAGTCAGCTAGAGAACATAGAATGGTCAGTGGTTTGCAGTTATAAACTTCGTCTGGACAGGTTTCAGTCTCCTTCGAAATGTCAGTAATTACTGCCCAAAGGGCCACAGCTTGTGGATAGTAATCGTCACAAGATCGTATCATATCTTTCAATAATGTACAGCTAATCTGACCAACTAAGGTCTCATCAAAAACTTTTAAAGCTTCAATAAATACTGGGTACAGGCATTGGACAATTTCTCCTACGATTGGAAATTCAAAATTTACGGCGGAGGCTTTCCTTAAAATTCTTTTTAAGGTTTCGATAACAATCCGAACATCAACAAACGAACATGTAATTTGATATTTACCAAAAGCAGTCGGGTTTTCGTGGATATAATGCAAAATGGACGTCTTAAACATATGAATGATGTTATTTTGGATTGAATGGGGGCACAAGTCTAGACATAGAATAAAAACATCACAGAGCGGTGCCAGCTGTTCGTAAGGTATACTAAAACCGAGAGGTAAATTATGTTGGAATTGTAAAAGTTTTGAATAGAATTCAGTGACGATTTCACCTATAATAGGTTTAATCGCATCACTTGATACAACACATCCAATGTTGTTGTCTTGATATGTTTTAATTATCCGATCGAGCGAAGGTGTGGTTTGAACCAGCTGCTCCATACTGGTGCTCGAAGATACACGTTTCGATATCCGAGTTAAGAGCTGTACAATGATATCTGTAACAAGAGAATGGTCGATAGCATCACCGGAATCGTTCACAATATTTAGAGTCACTTGAAAAAGGTTTATTTCTGAATTCAGAATATCCATGGCTTTAATTTTTATCAAATATTCGCAACACAAAATATATTGTAAACACGCCTATATTTTCTGAAAATAAATATATAAATGAAAACTAGTAATTAGTTTTCATACTTTATAATCATGACGACAGTAAATTCTTTTCATTCAGCAGAAGCTTGGTTAGGGTAAAAACAAATTAGAATTCGCAACACGTGTGATCGTGAAGAAGGAGTTCCTTGAATGTGACACACGTTGCTAACCATGTGGTGGAACTCTTCAGCGTGAAGACCAGAATTAAACAGACTTCCGTCTTTCTAGCAACAACAACACTAATTGGTTTAAGTTGTTTTGTAATTGACGCAAGGTCCGCATTGACACTGTTGATTAGTAGCCTAGTTTTACTTTAAGCAGACGACTAATGGCAGGGAATTGACACTGCTGGTTAGTAAGCCTCGCCTAGTTTTACTTTAAGCAGACGACTAATGGCAGGGAGGTAACTGCCATTAAATACATTGACTATAAGAAGTAATGTACATCGATATAAAGGTGTCGATAGGAAAAAGGAAACTAGACTTAAAACCAAAAGGGCCGATCTTACAGTACAAGTACCATAACTGCCAATTAGAAACCCGCGTGGGTTTGTTTACATTTCTGAAGAAAAAAGAAACCCTTTTCTCCTACACCTAACCCTAATCCGAACCCGAACCCCCCATATATAAAAAAATTCACGGAGGGTGACGATCTTCTTCAAACGTAAACAAACACACGTGGCAGTTATGGTACTTGTACCGAAAGATGGCCAGAACATCAGAGATTGTTGAAAGATCTGTAGATCGAAATAAACACTTGATAATTTTTTTTTTATATTTATGCTTTGAGTTCGTTTTCCCTTGTATTTTATTTGTCGTGTGTGGCTCGTAAGCAAGCTACTTACCACACAGCCACTCCTACGCCTAATTTTATAAATATTTTTAATAATTTCTGAATCCCTATACAAAAATCATATCTAATTTTGACTCTGCCATTGAGTTCTATCTACACATTGGATGTACACCCAATCACTGCATATACATGCAATAGGAAGCCTTGTCAAGACTTAACTAAGCTTTCCATTCTCTCAGAGTGGATCTCAGCTCATTTCCTTATTGTCCTGCTTGTCAACTTACTTAATCTATGCTGAAGACAGGAAACCTCGTTCTGATGTCTTTTTTTTTTTACCTGTATCATTAAATCACCAGCTTAACTTCACCATATAATTTGGCACAGAGTCCATTCAATTTCAATTAACCTAGTTTTCTGATAAACCAGTAGAACAGTTTGTTCCTGGGATTTACCCCTCAGCTAAGTTAAAACAAGGATGTCCTTCACATGCTTAAAATCCCCATCCACAAACGTAACATATAATTAAAAATAATTATCTTTTTTTCAATTATACCTTAGTCTAACTAATATACCCATTATACCTTAAACTGGATAAAAAAAAACTTTTGCTGCTCTTCATTGAAAGGTACTTAAAGTTTTTTCCATACTTTATATTTACAACTTCAAAAAATCCCAGGCACAGGGTGGGTGTGTGGTAAGTAGCTTGCTTCCGAACTACTTAGTTCCGGGTTCAGTCCCACTGTGTGGCACCTTGAGCAAATGTCTTCTATTATTGCCTTGGGCCGACCAAAGCCTTGTGAGTGGATTTGTTAGATGGAAACTGAAAGAAGCCCGTCATATAGATCATCATCATCATCATCGTCGTCGTTTAACGTCCACTTTCCATGCTAGCATGGGTTGGACGATTTGACTGAGATCTGGTGAACCAGATGGCTGTACCAGACTCCAATCTGATCTGGCAGAGTTTCTACAGCTGGATGACCTTCCGAACGCTAACCACTCCGAGAGTGTTGTTTATATATATGTGTGTGTGTTTGTCCCCATAACCTAGCAGTTCAGGAAAAGAGACCAATAGAATAAGTACTAGGTTTACAAAGAATAGGTTCTGGGGTCGATTTGTTCAACTAAAGGCGATGCTCCAGCATGGCCACAGTCAAATGACTGAAACAAGTAAAAAAATACATAGTATGAATCATTATCCTCTTCATCATTTTAACATTCACTTTTCCATGGTTGCCATGGATTGGACGGAGTTTATTGAGTGCATTGGGGGAGATATTCTATGGACAGATGCCCTTCCTGTCATCAATCCTCACCTGTTTCCAAGCAAGGTAATGTTTCCCCGTGTCTTGATACATTCTTATAGAATACTAGCAGTATCGCCCGGCGTTGCTCAGGCTTGTTTTGACCCTTTAGAATTGGAATTTTTGAAAAGTAAAAATTTTTGCATTATGTAGCTTGTTATTCTCTTTAAGTGAACATTTTTCTGGTTGAAATACACTGAAAAATGGCGACACAGCAGTAAAAAAAATCGTAAAAAATAGGGATTTTCATAGAAAAAAAGCACCTTTTTGATGTAAATAATTTTTGGTGTTAACATGGTCCGATTTGAATTTTTTTCTTCTGTGGAATGAAGAGCAAGCCTTCTTCTATCATACTCTCAATTTTGGTCAACTTGCACCACAGGGTCTTGGAGGAGATAGTGTTAGTTGAAGGCTACCAAACCTGCCATACACAGACAACTTCAGCTTTATATATATTGATTGGAAATGAATGACACTGCTTTCAAGATAGTGACAATCATTTACAACCGTCACGCGATGTCAAGACACAAACGCATACACACACACACATGCACGCAAACGTGTGTGTGTGCGTGCATGCATACATATATACATACATGTTTTCCATGCTGGCATGGGTTGGATGGTTTGACAGGAGTTGACCAGCTGGAGAACTGCTCCATTTGTCTATTTTTGTAGGGTCTCTACAATTGGATGCCCTTCCTAACGCTAACCACTTTACAGAGCATATCGGGTGCTTTTGCATGGCCACTTTTTTTGTGGCACCACAATGGATACTTTTACATGGTAGTGTTAAGGGCGCTTTCACATGGCACCAACAGTGCTTTTAAGTGGCACCGGAATTGGTGCTTTGATGTGGCACCAACATGGGCATGTTTACATGTCACCAATGCCCACAAGCCCACAAGACTGGGACCTCTCAGTTGAAGAAGGGATGTAGAGGACATGTCTGTATGTATGGACAGCCATGATTTTACTTAGATTGATGTGTCTTCTCTAGCGCAGCAAACCACAAGATCCTCCAACACAACCAAACCACCAAACACACACTGTCATAATCAACAGAGTACCAATTTCCAAATTCTTCTATTTCTGGTTGGCTGTTTTGAATACATTTTAAAGCTCCAACCTCCAATTTTCTAAAGGAGAAAGAGAGCCAAGAAGAAAGAAAACAGCTGTTCTTATCGAATTTCAGATTTTGGAGTGTTTTGCAAGGTCCAGCAACAATGTTGTAAAAAGGTTTTAGCAATAGTTTGAGATCATCTTTAACATATAACAATCAAATTCATATGGAATTATTATAGATGGAATTTCAAAAATATATATATACAGGAACATTCAGCATGGCACAGAATGTGACACAGCCAGTCCTTTAAAATACAGGTACAACTCATTTTTGCCAGCTGAGTGGACTGGGTCAATGTGAAAAAGTGTCTTGCTCAATGAAACAATGCTTCACTGAGAATACACACACACATAATAAACATATGTGTGTTTGTTTGCATAATAATCTACTTTAATATTGTATTCTTTATTCAAACATTTCAACATATTCAAGCATTAAAAAGAGTAGAAGGAATATTGTTTAATTAATTCAATCAATTCATCTTCTTTTGATTAAAAATTTATTACATAAAAAAAAGATCAATTCATTAAGTTACAATTTTTTTTCTCAACATTATTTTTCCACATTTTACAGACAACGACAATGTCACATCATTGTCCTTTATTATGTATTGTTATCTAAACTTGCATTAATTCTAGACCATTGTTTCTGAATCTGAGATCCTGAGCTGGAATTTTACTGTTCTTTAGGTTTTTTGGGAGCCCAGATGACCTCATCTTCAATAATGGGTTCCCTTGTACCTTGAAGCTGTTTTGCCATCCGGTCAGCTACTGTGAGAGTATCAGATGACCAGGGGTGATTTAGAGTCTCCATGAAGTATTCCACCCAGCTTGCATTGTCCTCCTTCTATCAGCAAAATCTACCCATTCTTATCTTTTTGAATATAACATATTCTACATATCAGACAAAAAACCATGCAAGTTAGAACTCGGTCTTTTTTCTCTTGACTTGAAGGTTCTGATTCCTCAGAAGTGTAAACAACTTCAGGTTTTTTTATAAGTCAACCAGGTTTGCAGCAGTATTTGTTTTATTTTTACCTGGTTACTTTTAAAATTGCATTTTTTTTCTTTGTGGTCCTTATTTTCATTGCTGTTTTAGTATCCCTTGTGGTCCTTATTTTCATTGCTGTTTTAGTATCCCGTTTAGTTCTCGGCTTTTGTTTCCCTTTCGGAAGGTCATTTTTTCTTGACTTTATTGCTTTTTGCTTGGTTTTCAAGAGATTGTATAACTTTTTCTGAGTTACCAATGAATCTTTCTTGGCTTGGTTATATTCTAATTTCAGCTGGTTGCTTTCTTCTTTCTTTAAATGCAGTTTTAGCAGCTTCCAGCAATGATACACAACATCATCACACGGAAGACTGAACTCAAAGTTTCTTCTGTACAAGATTTGTTCATCAGGACTAAGTGTTGTCTCTATTGCCTCAAGTGCTAAAAGCACTTTCGATTTCGTTGGTGAATGTCGAGGTGTGATGACCTCAGAGTTACTTTGACCATTCAAAGATGAAGTTCCACTGCTTTGCAAAATTGATGTAATCACAGAAGAAGAAAGAGGTTGTGGTGATGGCGACATTGATTCTTTGGAAGTGGATGCATTTTTTAATTCAAACGGATTAAAAGATGAAGCTTCCTCAAGTTCAGTCTCATTACTTATATTAGATACATTTAATACCAGAGAAGATGCTACCGGTTGAGAAGTTAATCTATGGTGCGTATCAGATAATGAAATTGAAGAAACATCTAAATCAGTGATAGATGTTGGTGAAATGTCGGTAGCCTCATGGTCAATATGTTGATTTAAGGGCCAGATACCCGCAAGTGCAAAGTTACTTACAACGGATAATTCATTTAAAGCATTTATATGAGCTTTCTTGAAAACTCTAGCAAAAGTTATTTTATCAACAGAAACACCGTTAGTTCGGATCCATTCTTCACATGCTTGGAGCCACTTGGCTTTCAATGGTTCTGCATATATATTGGTCAATGGTTGTAGAATTTGATTGCAACGCGATGGCAAACAAAAAAGAATAACATTGTTTACTTTGCACAAAGTGCTACAACAAATATCTTTATGCGATTTATGATCATCCAACAATAATACAACGTTGCCCCGATTTTCAAGGGTCGGGAGAGACGGAATGAAACAATCTTTCAGCCACGAGTAAAAGGTGTTTTGTGTCATCCCTCCACAATCTGAATGAATAGCTTTTGTACCAGCCGGGAGATCAATCGTTATAGAAACACTGAAAGTCTTAGCAGGGTACACAACAAACGGCAAAAGGGTTCTTCCGTCAGCACATACAGCCATCAGTACAGTTATTTGTGAATAGCCTGGAGAAGTTAAACGATAGTCGTCTTTCATTAAGACGTCCGTTGCAAGTTTCCCAGTTTTTGAATGCAATGGAAAGCTAATCTCATCACAATAATAGATTTGTTCTGACTGTGTAATGTCTTCTTCCAAAAGCATTTCTTGGAAGCGTTTCAACCAGTCACGCGTATGATTTTCTTTTGCGGTCATTGGTTTTTTATTGCCCTTCAATTTGTTGACCGAACCTATATTTAGATCTTGGTGTCTCGACATAAATCCATACAACCACGACTTTCCTGGTAAATTATCCATGAACATATCGACTTTCCATTCACATTGATCCAGATATTGTTTGACACATTGACGGATCTATTATAGAAAAAGAAACAAATTTCAATTATTTTTCTATTTTCAATCAAGTAAAAATTAACCATTCTTAACAAATGTTATCTTTAAAAAAAAATTTAATTTTCTATAAAATAAGTATTGGACTTAAAAAACAAGTATTGAAGTCAATTTGTTTGATTAGATCCTTCAAGGCAGTGCCCCAGCTTGGCCGCAGTCCAATGATTGAAATAAGTAAAAGATAAAATATCATGAATAAATTTAAGATAAAGTGCAGGCATGGCTGTGTGGTTAAGCAGCTCATTTTGCAACCGCACAGTTTCAGGTTCAATACTACTGTGCAACACCTTGGGTAAGTGTCTTCAACTATAGCCCCAGGTCAACCAACGCCTTGTCAGTGAACCTGGGAGATAAGAACTGTGTGGAAGCCAATAATATACATACACGTACACACACACACACACACACACACACATAAACACACGCACATGGGGGAGTATCTTTATGTTTGTTTACCCACCACTCGACAACTGGTGTTGGTTTGTTTATGTCTCCATAGCTTAGCTAAAGACTGTCAGAATAAGTATCAAAAATAAAGAAAAAAACAAATACTGAAATCAATTTGTTTGATTAAAGCCTTTAAGGCAGTGCCCCAGCTTGGCAGCAGTCCAATGATTGAAATAAGTAAAAGATAAAAGATAAAATATCATGAATTAATTTAAGATAAATAGAAAACATACCGCTTCCCCCGTTAACTTGAATCCACATTTTGACATATCTTTGATCCAACACTTCAAACATTTCTCTTCGTCTTTTGTTAGTACAGGTTTTGGGCCTCTGACAGGCAAAGCTGATCTTTTTCCTAAAGAGAACATAAATGTTGTCAGGGAAGAAATGCAAAAAAGATCTAAGAATTAAATTAAATTAAATTTGTTTGGGTTATTTCGTGACTAAGTGCAGGTGAGGATATGTGGTAGAAAGTAAAGAAATATTTTAATCAACCCAGCGGGAATCTTAAACATTTCATTATTTTGAATGCAAAATAAAGGTGGCGAGCTGGCAGAAACGTTAGCACGCCGGGCGAAATGCTTAGCAGTATTTAGTCTGCCACTACGTTCTGAGTTCAAATTCCGCCAAGGTCGACTTTGCCTTTCATCCTTTCGGGGTCGATTAAATAAGTACCAGTTACGCACTGGGGTCGATGTAATCGACTTAATCCGTTTGTCCTCTCTGTGTTTAGGTCCTTGTGGGTATTAAAGAAATAAGTATTTCGTCTGCTTTTACGTTCTGAGTTCAAATTCTGCCAAGGTCGACTTTGCCTTTCATTCTTTTCAGGGTAGGGTGGGGGTGGGGGGTTTAATAAAATAAGGACCAAGTTGAGTACTGCGGTTGATGTAATCCCTCCTCAAAAATTCCTGGCCTTGTGCCAAAATTTGAAACTGTGTTAAATTGGATCGACAAGTGGTGGTGAGCTGGCAGAATTGTTAGCATGTCGGACAAAATGCTTAGCAGCATCTCATCCGTCTTTACATACTGAGTTCAAATTCTGCCGAGGTCAACTTCACTTTTCGTCCTTTTGGGTTGATTGAGCACTGGGGTTGATGTAATAATAATAATAATAATAATAATAATGAAATTATTGTGTATAGTGCTCAGGTGCATTACAACGCATCAAAGGTGCATGTACAGTACTTACTTGTACTTGTGACGGCGTTCACCCAGGGCGGGTTGAGCCAGCTTCTTCTCTGTTCCTAACGGCATCACGAACCATGGCTGCCCACGCTCGACGGTCCTGTGCAAGGTCACTGGAGATAGCAAGCCATTCACGGTTCCATCTGCGCAGGCCGACCACCTGCAGACCTGAGAGCTCAGAGAGGTCCTCCTTTATCGTCGTTGCCCAGGTCTTCAGCTGTTCACCCTTGCATTTGCGCCAGCTGGGAAGTGGAGGTGGGAGGAGATCATCGCGAATCAGCTCACCCTCTGGACACCGGGCCGCATGACCGAACCACCTTAAGTGCCGTTGTAGAAGCACCGAAGGGAGAGGCCGGAGATTCAGGTGACGGCTTGTACAGTACATAGGATTATGTAGAAAAGTCAGGAAAGTGAACAGTGTATGAGTCATGATATACATGTGTGCATGTGTATGGAGGGAACGGGTATCAGGTGTAGTGTTGGCAAATTTCAGGAATCATGAAGGTTTTAAAGAATTCAATAAACTTACTGCCTCCTCAAAACTTTCTGGCTTTGGACCAAAATTTGAAACTTACTATGAATGCATCATGACAAAAAAAACAAATAGTTGGGGGATACAAAAAGTCATTTGAACAATAAAATAATATTTACATTATTTACCTTTGATGGATATTTGTCCTCATCTTGTTTGCTGTTAACACAACATTTCGGCTGATATACCCTCCAACCTTCTTCAGGTGTCTTGGGGGGGCTCTTAACCACTACGCCATATGCCCAGGTTCGAAATTTCCCCAAGACATCTCTAACGAAGGCTGGAGGGTATATCAGCCGAAGCATTGTGTTAACAACAAACAAGATGAGGACAAATATCCATCATATGTAAATAATGTACATAATTCTTCATCTCTTAAATATAGAATACTAAAATAATGTCGTAAATTTTAAAAATGCATCTTATATAGGTGCAGGAGTGGCTGTGTGGTAAGTAGCTTGCTAACCAACCAGATGGTTCCTGGTTCAGTCCCACTGCGTGGCGTCTTGGGCAAGTGTCTTCTGCAATAGCCCCAGGCCGACCAATGCCTTGTGAGTGGATTTGGTAGACGGAAACTGAAAGAAGCCTGTCGTATATATGTGTGTGTGTGTGTTTGTGTGTCTGTGATTGTGTGTCTGTGTTTGTCCCCCTAGCATTGCTTGACAACCGATGCTGGTGTGTTTATGTCCCTGTCACTTAGCAGTTCGGCAAAAGAGACCGATAGAATAAGTACTGGGTTTACAAAGAATAAGTCCCGGGGTTGATTTGCTCGACTAAAGGCGGTGCTCCAGCATGGCCGCAGTCAAATGACTGAAACTAGTAAAACAGTAAAGGAGAGTAATATATTGACAAGAAGTGAAACATCACCTACCTGAAAGTCTATCGGCTAATGTTGATTTCGGTATGTTATAATGCAAGGATGCCTTCCTTAAAGTCATTCCAGCTTTGACTGCTGTTATAGCTGCTTTTATGGTCTCGTCAGTGTAGGATAACTTGCGTGTGATCCGACGTCCAGGCATATTGAAGGAGTAAAATCAGCAGACAGACCAATTCTAATTAAAATAATTAATGAAAAATAATCACATCCAGTAATAATTCTGGGTGCAATAGGAAGCATATTTTTAAACATGCAACAGTGGGAATTGTAGATTAAAAGGGATTTCACTTTGTGGGTGAGGGTGGGTGGGTGGGTGATGGGTCATGAAGTTTGTTAACACTTATTATGACAGTTTATTATAGGCATAGGAATGGCTGTGTGGTAAGTAGTTTGCTTACCAATCACATGGTTCCAGGTTCAGTCCCACTGCGTAGCACCTTGAGCAAGTGTCTTCTACTATAGCCTCGGGCCAACCAAAGCCTTGTGAGTGGATTTGGTAGACGGAAACTGAAAGAAGCCTGTCATATATATGTATGTGTGTCTGTGTTTGTCCCCCCAACATTGCTTGACAACCGATGCTGGTGTGTTTACGTCCCCGTAACTTAGTGATTCCGCAAAAGAGACCGATAGAATAAGTACTAGGCTTACAAAGAATAAGTCCTGGTGGGGTTGATTTGCTCAACTAAAGGCGGTACTCCAGAATGGCCACAGTCAAATGACTGAAACAAGTAAAAGTGTAACGAGTTTATTCAATAACTCCAGCAAGGACATCATTCTGAGCTCCCCGAAAAGGCTTTAAAATGAACTTTTTCTTAATTGGAGTCAACCTGCTTGAAATTTGAACGCTGGTTATGTATGCATTTCCTGATCAACTTTCTAGAAGTAACCACTTGAACCCAAAACCCTCTCAACAGCTCTCCTATAACAATCAATGCCAGCCCAACCTTCACAGTACTATGTCCATTAATGCAGGCATCATCATCATCATCATCATCGTTGTCATCATTTAACATCCACTTTTCCATGCTTGCATGGGTCAGATGAAATTTGTTGAGGTGGATTTTCTATGATTGGATGCCCTTCCTGTCACCAACCCTCTAATTAATGAACTTTTTCTTAATTGGAGTCAAAACCTGCTTGAAATAAAGTAATATTTTCCTATGGCCAGACATGTCTTCACAGAAGATTGGAAACAAAAGACACTGATATTACAATGGTGACACTCACTCACAACTGTCACACAATACCTAGACAAGGATGAAGCACACACACACACACACACACACATGTACACACGCACATACATTTATTGCTACTTATTTTAAAATGATGGAAAAATTAAGGTTTGAAAAGTTGTTTGTTTATGACCCCATAACTTAGCAGTTTGGCAAAAGAAGCTAATAGAATAAGTACGAAACTTTAAGCTAAACTTTAAGGCTTTGCCTCAGCATGGCCAAAGTCCAATAACTAAAACAAACAAAAGATGAAAAGAATAGTGTTTCTAGGTTTGAAAATAGCTTAGATCCTTCTCTCCTTTTTAAACCAGTTTTTAATGCACATGTTTACACAGTGAGAGTAAAGAGTTTGAAGAATTGATCATTTTATACTTTTGTTTCAGCTAGTCTTCTTAAAATATACATTTCAGCTCAACAAGACATTGATTTACTGTATCTCTATTCCACTGGCTTACTGAGCACGTATTGATTTCCTTTCTTTTATTTCAGCAACATTTCCTGTTCACACTACATGCATAACTCAAAAAAGAATTAAAGACTAAAGCTTTTCTTTCACCTCTGACTTTCCAAATACATTTATATGCACCACACTACCTCTACAACACACGTTAACTTAATCCAGTTTTTAGGAATATTGTTATTGAAAAATTGCTGCTTTTTCTCAGTGTGAATTACTGTTTCTTCAAACTTGTAGATTATATAAATTTGGGATTGTGTGTGTGTATTTGGCATCTTTTTCTAGCATGTGGCATTACTTGGTAGCTGCCCTTATAATTTTATAATTCTATTTATAAAACTATTGAAAAGGTTGCAAGACGCAACGAAAATTTTAGGAAAATAAAAATAAGAAAAAAGTGGAAATTTTACCGGTGAGTGTGTTATATTATAAGACACAAAAAGAAAATTACTCTCCCCAGACACAACAGAATATGCTTCAACACACGAACTCATAAAGAACCTTGCAAACCAAATCCAAAAACGAAATCTATTTAAAATCATATAATTTGTAAATACATAAAAAGATTAAACCAAATCCAAGGGGTATGTAGGTATGTACATATATGTATGTATATATGCGCATATATATATATATATATATGCGACAGGCTTTTTTCACATACATACATACGTTTACATAACAGCCTACTAACAACTCTACCTGTGTATCTATAAACTATGGGTAAGAGGGGACTCTATACTCCTTAAAACCCTGAATTCCCGAAACTAGGGCCCCTTTGTATATAAGAAGAACTGTAAAAAAAATTATGCTTTATCAAAACCTTTACTCACTAGCGTTAGCTAGAGTGTGTGTCGTCCAGGGCGGCCCTTCTGTTTGCCGCCCCCGGATCCCACGACCCCCCCCCCATACACACACACACACAAAAAAACGCATATTGTCTACAGCAGAGCCCAAAGTGGTGCACCTTTAGATTTACCGCCCGGGGCGGACCGCACTCCCCCCGCTATGCTAGTGCCTTTACTAAAAGAACTGATTTTAAAGTGGGAATTTCGTGAAAGAAGAATGTTGTTTATCGCGAATTTCTGGCCTGTACATTAAGGCGTTTTGGGCCGGTTTTCGGTGCCAAAATATATTGAAGTTACGAGTGGGAAATTAAAGTAAAAGACGCCAAACTATTATTTAATAATAATTGATATTGATTTTACTGTAAAAATGTTCTTTTTATTTAAATATTTATTTTGCCAAAGAAAATTGCAAACTGATAACTTAAGTTTCGATCAATTTTCGCAACTCCATAAAAGTAATTAGTTGTTATGATAATTTTATATAGTAATTTATTATAATTTTATAGTAATTTATTATAATTTTATATAGTAACTAACTTATTTTCGAAAAACAAATTGGACTATATTCAGTGCTGCAGATGAATAAATCGAACTCAAACAATTTAAAACTTTTCTCTCTAAGCATAAAATGGTAAATATAAATTGAGCAATTAGAAAAAATATATAAACAGTGAAAAAAAAAAACCCAATTACAAACATAGAATTAAATGATTTCTTTGTTCCTGCTTTTATGAAAACGTGGGACTTTCTTGCAGACTGTGATCCACAGGTGTACCTGTGGATTCAGGTGGGTCCTAGAACTGGATCCAGTCCCACAAGCCCGTCGTTGTAAATGAAATGACACAACTTGAGGAAATAATCTCTTAATAAAGTTCTTGATGTATTTAATACAATACAGTTATTTTGGGTTGGTTAACGATTTAATTTAGAAAAGTGAATTTAATAAACTGTGTCACAAATCCCATGAAATTCCATCTCGCACAACAGGTCGGGTACACGTACCCCAAGTTGAGAACCCTTGGTTTTTTCATACAGGTTTGTCGCCATGAATAACAATCACATTAAAACAGAACTTTGCTCATTTCGATTCTATTCCACGACAGAAAACTTTAGAATAAAAATATTTTACTTACAAAATAAATAAGCTGAGCCTACCAGTATGCGGACATAGAATGTTACCAAATCTTGCACTACTACTGTTCTGTGTAAGATGAATATTTTTTATATATTAAATACACGGAGTAGATGCTGTGATAGAGAATATATAATCATGATAACAGCCTTAGAAGTATGAGGAAGACCATAATTCTTCCCTGTCGGTAATTCGACCGGTGTGCGAACATCGTCACCAGTTTGCGGACATCCACCTAACCTCTCTCTATATAAAGTTGTCTGTGTGTGATAGGTTTGGTAGCCTTCAACTAACTCTATCTCCTCCGAGACCCTGCGGCGCAAGTTGGCCAAAATTGAGAGTTTGATAGAAGAAGGCTTGCTCTTCCTTCCGTAGAAGAAAAAATTCAAATTGGACCATGTTAACACCAAAAATTATTCACATCAAAAAGGTGCTTTTTTTCTATGAAAATCCCTATTTTTTACGATTTTTTTTTACTGCAGTGTGGTCATTTTTCTGTGTATTTCAACCAGAAAAATGTTCACTTAAAGAGAATAACAAGCTACATAATGCAAAATTTTTATTTTTCAAAAATTCCAATTCTAAAGGCTCAAAACAAACCCGAGCAACGTCGGGGGATACTGCTAATTAATACATTAAAACTCTTGCGATCATCTTTACTCTGAAATAAATGAGAGCATATAATATTATTCATTTTAATACACACGCAAGTAACCGAATAAATGTCTTGAATATGTAAGATATAATCAATAAATATAATTATACAACTTGGTTGTTTACCATAAAAAAAATTAGAGTTATTAAAAGTTGCGCTGTATCTTAATATATTCTGTATTAAGAATTAAATGCGTTAATCAAACTGATTTATTCATTTTAAAGAACATATAAAGTAAAAGGTAAAATCCTTATTTATTCTCATCCCAATGAAAAGTAATATCTCATCTTATTTTGAATATCAGAAGTTTGTCGGAAAAACAAAAAACGCGGGACAGGGTGTGCCTGTTACAAGTGGAGTTCTCAAGAAAGGATTCCTTAATCGTTAAATTTGATACTTTTCTTTTAAAGATCATAATCTGAAGTATAAATTCATCAAAGTAGAAAAAGAAAATTTCATGGTATAAACATATTTGGAGGGAATCGGGCTTGTCTGCTCCTGAGAAGGTGGAAGACTGTCGGAGTCAGAGAGCTTAGGACAACATAATCTCGAAGGCCACCTTCGACTCCCTCTTCATCCAGTTGGACCAGTTTTCAAGGTGCCGCTTACTGTCAGCTAGCGCCAAATACTCAGGTGACTGGATTGATGCCATCCCTGTGGCTAATGTTGGTAGCCTACTCAGCTTGGACGAACTTTGTGTCTCCATTGTCCTCAGAGTGGGAGCTGACGTATGCACGGGTTTGATCTGTCGTTGTGGTAGGTTCTTCGACTCCTCAGGCCTCCATGGTCTTTCTTGCCGCCTGAATGCTGGTCGCTTCATGCCTCATATGGAATTGAACCTGATACTCAAGAGGAGCTTGGCCCGGGTAAATATCTCCTCCATCTTGGAACCATCTGGATTGTCCTGATGTGATGAGAAGAGACCTGACGGCCTCACCCTGTGCCCCCGGTCGCAAGGCAGATGCCTTGCCTGGGACAAGCGACTCCTTTGCTTCTTCTCACATCCTGGATGCTGTGGTCAGGGTGAGATCCACAGCTTCTGTGGTTGAGCGGAAAAAAATCCTGAAATACCGCGATCTGTTGGCCAACTACATTTTCCATCCTGTGGGCATTCGAGACGTTTGGTGGGGTCAGGCCACTAACTGCAAGATTCCTGTCTTCACTGACAACTTGCCATGCAGAGGTAACTGGTGAGGCTCGTGGGGGCGCTTGGCTGTTCCAGCGCATCAGCCTCGTCATCACCCGTGGCAACGCTGCAACCGTGCCGGTGAGTCTCACTAGCCATTAGAGATGTTTCCCAGCACCCCCAACTTTTCAACCTAAGGTAGTGAAATTTTTTTTCTCTTTTTCCTTTTTATCTTTTTTCTCTTTTTCTCTTTTTCTCTTTTTAATCTTTTCAATTGTGTTCTCTAGTTTTCTAGTTTGATTTTGTAAAATGGTAAACACTGCGAAGGCAATAAAAAGTATATTCTACTACTTTAGATTCCTGTAGACAAGCAAAATGGAAAAGAGGATATAAAGTTCTCTGGGGGCAGCAAGACTACTCACAGCTTCAGGTCAAATTTGGCAATCAACTCTCTCAATGAAGACTACGCACCTTCATTGGTCAGTTAAAGTTGAGACAGTGTCACGTGACAACTTGCTGGGGCTGACTGCTGGAGCCTAACAGCAGGTATTTAAAGGGAAAAATTTGACACGTCAAAACGGTAGAGGAGTAGGGGCTGAAACTGGACGTGGTTCCTCCTGATGATGTCTTGAGCTAACTGGATCCTATAAAGGAGCTGTTGTGGTAGCAGACCACAAAACACAGTTGAAATTCCAGCCTCACTTGATCATTTTCACAGCTTCCTTTATTTAGACTCATATCGCTGATAATTATCAGCAATAATACACCCAAGCAGTTCAGATCTGGATATCACTAGACCCCTAGGGCTAAATTTTTGCCTACCAACTCAGCGTCCACTTTAGTTACATTGATGTGATTGCAATTATCTTCCTTCCTAAGCCAGGCCACATCCTCAACTTCAGCATTACTGCCACTGTCCTTTCTCCAATTTGAGAGAGTTGATTGCCAAATTTGACCTGAAGCTGTGAGTAGTCTTGCTGCCCCCAGAGAACTTTATATCCTCTTTTCCATAGCAGACCACAAAACACAGTTGAAATTCCAGCCTCACTTGATCATTTTCACAGCTTCCTTTATTTAGACTCATATCGCTGATAATTATCAGCAATAATACACCCAAGCAGTTCAGATCTGGATATCACTAGACCCCTAGGGCTAAATTTTTGCCTACCAACTCAGCGTCCACTTTAGTTACATTGATGTGATTGCAATTATCTTCCTTCCTAACCCAGGCCACATCCTCAACTTCAGCATTACTGCCACTGTCCTTTCTCCAATTTTCTTTGCCCAGCTCTCTCCATTAGCCCCCTTTTTCACATAGCTCTGTGATAGGATAGTGATATTTTAGTGCTGACTGCACATTGAAAACACCTCCTGAAAACATAGATTATCTTTCGAGTCAGGAATCTCACTCCCCTTCTGAAACATCAATTTTCTTGACCTAACTTTATCCAATCTTAATACCAACAGTCTTCCCTATCACAGAATCTGGTGGTTTCACAGCCAACCCCAAACTCTTAAGATGATTATAACCTGTACAGACATCACTACTGTCTCATCCACTAAGATATATTCTTTGTAGGAGTTAATGGCCCATTTCACTCTGTTCATATTTTTTGGTACTGTCTTGAAGATTGCAGTCATGATCCTTGGTGCCAAGTTCTTCCCAAATTGCAACTTAGTCAAGTAGTACACCATACCCTGTTCTTACCAGCGAATGTTCCTGCAATTTCTTGACTACATGAAGTTGTAGATAGGCTGACTATCATGAAAGCCTCATCATTTGTCTCCACTCTCACAAGATCTCCCCACTTACATCTATAGCCTCACCACCCATGTGATGTGTACACATGGTCATTCATCTCCAAAAAGCCTAACTTTGGGCTTGATCTTATTCTTTGTTGATTGAACAACAGTCCCCGGTGGCAGCACTTTACTTTCCACTTCTTCCCCCAAGAATACCTTCCTTAATTTATCTTTTCATCTTAAATTTGGCTCTCATCCTCTATTTTAAAAAGCTCTCACAGCAGCTTACCTTATTCTTCAATACCAGAGGCTTCCCTTACCCAAATCATTTAACATCAATGACAATTCATCATCATCATCATCATCATTTACCGTCCGTTCTCCATGCTAGCACGGGTTGGATGGTTCGAGTGGGGATCTGGGAAGCCAGAAGGCTGCACCAGGCTCCAGTCTGATCTGGCAGTGTTTCTACAGTTGGATGCCCTTCCTAATGCCAACCACTCCGTGAGTGTAGTGGGTGCTTTTTACATGCCACCGGCACAAGTGCCAGGGGAGGCTGAAACCAACAATGTGAGATGAAGGCCTTCCAACAGAAAAATAATCAGAAAAGACAGCCCAGAATTGAGAACAGTAGAGAAAAGTCATTGATGGCCTACAATCCATAGAGTGAAGAGCTCTAGTAAGTATTATGTTTGTAATGTTACATATTCATTAAAGTTGGTTGGTTGGTTGGATGAAATAAGGCCATGGGAGAAATGAAGCCTGTAGGCATTTGTTTACTGATCCCCACATGACAACCATCAAATGACCGAAACCTGTGGAACAGTGGCTCTGAACTGGGGTCTATATAGCCCTTGGGGGTCTATATAAGATTTTATTGTTAAAGTTTACATACAATAAATTGGTTATACTTCGACAATACAAAAAATACTTTAATCTTTTATACAATTCCTAATAACATTTAATTATAAAAATACAGTACACTCACACATGTACAGAGTGTGGTGAATATATTGTTGTCTAAATTACGCAAAAATGAAAATAACGCTGACATCTCATTTTAACAGATATATTTACCAAAATTACTTTAAAATATCTTGAAATACTAAAGAGTAAATTTATTCAATAAAATCACCATTGGCTTCAACCACAGCCTCCACATGACTTTGGAATCTCCTGCAACTCTTCTGGACAGTCTCCTTATTTAAGTTGGTGAATGTTGCCATAATCCTTGCCTTCAGTTCATCTTTGGTGCTACAAGGAGTTTTGTTGGTCTCTCGCTCAACTGTGGCCCCACACACAATAATCAAGGGGGTTGCAGTCTGGGGAGTTAGGTGGCCAGATGTTAGGGGTGATGTGATCGCAGATATTGTCTGACAGCCATAACTAGGTTCTCCTGCATGAGTGGCATGGTGTAGAGCCCTGTTACCAGAGATAGAGTCTTCCACCAGCCACCCTCTTGATCCAGGACAGCACTACCTTCTCCAGACACTTGATGTAGAACTCCATGTTGAGTCTGACACCATGTGGGAAGATGAATAGAGGCATAACATTGCCATCACTAGTGATCACCCCAAACACCATGATGCTGACTGGATGTTTGATTTTTATCACTCTCAGTACATGTTTTGGGGACATGGAAATTCTACAGTTATTCTGTGTGTTCACCATCTGTTTGTATTGGAGCTTCAGGCACAAATGCCAACCAGTACAGTATATCATTTTCAAATTTCTGGCAGAGTGAATTGCATCAGGGTGCTGTTTTTCTCACAGACGGTGCCCAACAGACCCTACTATACTGTGTATCAACAAAATCTAAGATAAATTATGCACATAAGCGAAATTAAAAACATAGAGTGGCAACAATTTACCCATGGCACCATGTAGGTATATATATATATATGTATATATATATATATATATATATATATATATATATATATATATACAATAATCTCTTGATTATCGCGGGTATTATGTTCCAAAACCCCTGCAATAGGTGAAAATCCATGAAGTAGAAACAGTACTGTACTGCATATTTTTTTCATTATTTTCATAATTTGTATATATTTATTTTAATATAGATGCAAAACAACACCAAATAGGAATCAACATAAACTTAAATAAACCATGATGGGTGAACTGCGATATGGCAAGAGATTACAGCATATATATATACATATACATATACCTTGACTGGCTTCCGTGCCGGTGGCACGTAAAAATCACCATCCGATCCTGGCCGTTGCCAGCCTCGCCTCGCACCTGTGCCGGTGGCACATAAAAGAACCCGCTACACCCTCAGAGTGGTTGGCGTTAGGAAGGGCATCCAGCTGTAGAAACACTGCCAGATCAGACTGGAGACTGGTGCAGCCTCCTGGCTTCCCAGATCCCGGTCGAACCGTCCAACCCATGGAAAACAGACGTTAAACGATGATGATGATGATGATGATATATATAGGTGTAGGAGTGGGTGTGTGGTAAGTAGCTTGCTTACGAACCACATGGTTCCGGGATCAGTCCCACTGTGTGGCACCTTGGGCAGGTGTTTTCTACTATTATAGCCTCGGGCCTACCAAAACCTTGTGAGTGGATTTGGTAGACGGAAACTGAAAGAAGCCCATCGTATATATATGTGTGTGTGTGTGTGTGTGTGTTTGTGTGTCTGTGTTTGTCCTCCCAACATCGCTTGACAACCGATACTGGTGTGTTTATGTCCCTGTTACTTACCGGTTCGGCAAAAGAGACTGATAGAATAAGTACTAGGCTTACAAAAAGTTATACAGCAGATAAACTTACTGTCATCTACAGTTAACTCTGGGATTTCGAGAACAAAGTCTGTGTTTGAAACCCCTTAGTGGAAATGTAGCCCTATACGAAATTAGTTAATATGAACATGTCCAATATAGAAAACTTAACAACTGATATTCTGAAGTTAAGTAGGTTAAGTCAACAAATGAAAATATTTTCCTGAAATGATAACATCAGGTTTGAAGCACAAGACAGCAGCTGGTAGTTCTCAGCAACAATCAACCATAATTCACAGCTAAGCAGGAAAAACAAAAAAAAAGGGAAAAGAACTGCAAAAAAAGCCCCACAAAATAATTTTTTTTCTAGGTTTTTAAATGGAGCCATACCTACTTGCTATTTTAATTATCATAATAATTGCCTTGATTGTTATATGTTTGTGTTTACTACGCTGCTACATAATTCGGCACAGAACATGTCCCAGTCGTGCTGACCTCACTGGTAAAATAGCAATTGTAACTGGAGCAAATATTGGCCTTGGTAAGGAAACTGCATTGGAGCTGTCTCTAAGGGGAGCCAAAGTAATACTAGCCTGTCGCAATGAATTCAAAGGTAAAGAATGTGCTGCCGAAATTCGTCGTCAATCTAACCAAGAGGTAGTATTTCATAAACTTGATTTAGCATCTCTGAAGTCTGTGCAAAAATTTTCTCAGACAATAATTGAGCAAGAACCACGTATTGATATATTGGTAAATAATGCTGGAGTTTTTCGATGTCCTTATATGCAAACAGAAGATGGTTTTGAGATGCACATGGGAGTGAACTACCTGGGGCATTTCTTACTGACTAATCTTTTACTGGATCTACTTAAGAAATCTTCACCAAGTCGTGTTGTTTGTGTCGGGAGTTTCCTTTACGCTAGAGGAAACATCAACTTTAAGGATTTCAATTCTGAAAGAAGCTATGATCGAACCCTTGCTTATTGTAACAGTAAACTTGCTCTCAGCTTGTTCTGTCGAGAGCTTAGCAAACATCTAAGAGATACAAGTGTAAACGTGTACTGTGTCAATCCAGGAATTGTAAGAACAAATTTACTTCAACATTCCGTTCCCGTTTTCATTCGGTACATACAGCCTTTATTTCCAATGTTTTTAAATGCTAAAGAAGGAGCACAATCAATCATCAATTGTGCCATTTCAGAACAACTTGCTGAAGAAACTGGGTTCTATTATTCTGGTTGTCGACGGAAAGAATGGCACGATAAAGCTTTGAATGAAGAAGTTGCCAAAAGACTCTGGGAGTTTAGTGAAAGACTAACTGGATTGTCCTAACAGGTACGTAAAAAACAATATTTTCTGTTTATTTAATTTTATTATATATTTCTTTACTACCCACAAGGGGCCAAACAAGGACAGACAAACGGATTAAATCGATTACACTGACCCCAGTCCGTAACTGGTACTTAATTTATCGACCCCGAAAGGATGAAAGGCAAAGTCGACCTGGGCGGAATTTGAACTCAGAACGTAACGGCAGACGAAATACCGCTAGGCATTTCGCCCGGCATGCTAACGTAAAGACAGGTGAAATACTTATTTCTTCACTACCCACAAGGGGCCAAACAAGGAAAGACAAATGGATTAAGTCTATTACATCGACCCCAGTGCGTAACTGGTACTTATTTATCGACCCCGAAAGGATGAAAGGCAAAGTTGACCACGGAAGAATTTGAACTCAGAACGTAACGGCAGACGAAATACGGCAACACACACAAATATATATAAATATACATATATACGAAAGGCTTCAATCAGTTTCTGTCTATCAAATCCACTCACAAGGCTTTGGTCGGCCCAAGGCTATCGTAGAAGACACTTGTCCAAGGTGCCACGCAATGGGAATGAACCTGGAACCATGTGGTTGGTAAGCAAGCTACTTACCACACAGCCACTCCTGCGCTAGTAAACAATTTCAAAATAAACTTTCAGCTTCAATGAAAAACATTATTCTACTTTTGTTTTATTGCTGAGTTTAATGGATTACTACCAAACATAAAATTATTTCTATCTAATATGCCAAGCTCTGTCAACTTCAGTAGTTTCCCTTTCTGGATCATAAAACGAAACATTGCCCAATTAAAAAATAAACATTAACAACAGAAAGTTATGAGAAAACGAAAACAATAAATGCTTTGGAAAAAACGTTTTGTATTTATTGTGTATTATTGCTCACAATTTTTTTTTGTGTAGGTTCGCTATGTTTAGCACAAATTACATTTGTCAAAATTTGAACGAAAACTGATGGTGTGTGAGTCTAAAATGAATTTTCAAGATTGAAATGAGAATTAAAACTCTGCATTTCATCAGGTAAAAAATTAAATACGTAAGAGTTTTACTATCAGGCGTAAAGAAAACATTTTTTTAAAGATTTCATGCCAAAGCAGACAACTGAATGTTCTGTTTTTTTTTTCCTAATCAGACAAAAAGGTGATGGTTAAGAAAAGAGTTGAATGTGAGACAAATCGAAAATACAAATTTAAAATTAAGTTGTATATTTTCTTACATAAACCTCAGTTATTTTAAGTCTTGTAAACAAGGTAAAAATTTAGAACGGTAGTTTCACTTTCGTTGGCGGAAGTAAAGAATTCGCACACCCAGTATTTAGGGGTTTTATTACGACGCAAAAGGGTGGAGTACATATTCTTTACCTCCGACCTTTCGCCTCTCCTCCCTAACCTGACTTTGATAAGGGTTTTGATATCAGGGTCTGAATGGTTTTTCTCCCTGCACTTCTATCAAAGTTTGCTCCAGATTTTTTTCCATTTTATAAAACTCCATTATAAAGTAAAATAATGTGAATAATGTGAATATTGTGCCATATTTGTAATTTTTTTGAGGCATTTAAAAATTTTTTGTGGGGGGTATGTTGCTTGCTTTTGATTTTTCCGATTTTGCTGGAGTTTTTCAAGATGGAATAGAAATTACGATAATGATACAACTAACTTCAATGCCCCAATACTCCAAACAAGCCGTTTAAGAAAAAATAAAATAAAAAGAGAGCGCTGGGGAAGAATTTTACGGCCTTAATAGAATATTTATAAGATGAAATTATTTTAACAACTGCAGCATGGAAGATGTTTATAAGCATTTAAGAACACACAAAAAAAACCATTAGAATCACTTCGACATTTAAATTTAATGTGTCAAAATGCAGCACGAAGTTTTGTCAGTGAACAGGTCGCGGTTTCAAAGAGACGAAAATATTTTGACACGTTTTTCTGCTTTCTTTTTTATTTATTCTTCCTGTTTTGTGGGAAATAATAATAATAATAATAATAATAATAATAATAATAATAATAATAATAAAATTATTGTATACAGTGCTCAGGTGCACCATTGTTTTGCAATTCATGCATTTGTTATAGAGTGTAATTATAAGACTGTTATAAATGTTAGTCATGGTTGTATTGTGTGTCGAACACCTATCACATCTCTCAATGAAATACGTATCTGATATCCTCTTCATGTTTAAGTGAATCTAACGGTTTTTTTTCTTTTTGTGTGTGTGTGGTCTTAAATTGTTTATAAACATCTTCCACGCTGCAAAAATACTTTTGTTTCAGCACACGATCTTAGATCAAGTCACTTGCTGTGCAAGTACATCTCCGAAATTATATTTTACTTTCACGAAAGTGAAACCGAATGTAAACAAGGACTGCTGCTTTGTGTGTGTGTGCGTGTGTTATGCACAAGACATTCAATCCTCACCGTTTTAATGAAGGAAAGTGTGTGTCGACTATAAATAGTTAATTAAAGGTTTCAAAAATGTGATGTATAAAAAGCTCCCAAAAAAGGATTTCTACTAGTTTTTTTTCTTCTTTTAATACAGTCTATGGTATTTATATAAAAAATTTCTCAGCACAAACACATTATACGTGCAAGATTCACACAAATAAATACATACGCACATCTCGAGAGCTGAATGTTGTGGGTCGTAATTAACAGCAACGAGCCTTATAAAAATAAAGAATTTTTGTATCAATCAATAACTATTTCCCCCCATCTTTCTCGCTAATACGACTAGTAATTTTATGAATATTGATACTTTCCCATTTAAGTATAAGCACACTACTTATGATTTATTTTTTAATTATTATTATTGTTATTATAAAATTAATCAGTGGCGTAATTAAGTACAGTAAACAGCTTGCACTACTGCTAATTAAGTGACCATCATCATCTGTTTTGGGATTAAGGTTTTTTTTTTTTATTTCATTGTTCAATCGGCTAGAAATAACAACCAAATCTCTATCAAATTACAGTCAGATAGCCATACAAGAACGGGATGGTCACGGTTAGAATCCTTTTTCTGCGCAAAGATTAAATTACTCCACAGGGGAAGTGTCAATATTCATAAAAAGAACACAGTAAAAACGATCAACAAAATATGTAGTGCGATTGTAGGACAGGCAAAACACCATGGGAAAGACAAATGATGTCCTGAACAAATACCCACAATTAAAGTGCAAAGAAAAGAGATGAAACCCTTTTTTGTAACCCTTGGGCTATAGATTTTCGACATCCATTCAGGTTTTTTAAAAATATTTTTCGAGCAAAACGAAAGTAACGTAATATGTATTCATTAAAGAAAGAATACTATAATATTTAGTAATCTTTCACTTTCTGTAATTATACAAAAGTAAAATCAAATAATTAATAAATTAATCACTAAGTGCTCTAATGAATATTCTTAATCATCTTAATTATAGAGTGTGTTTTTTTTTTCAAATAACCGAAGGGATGTCCAACTTTACATTCAAAACAATTTTTGTGGAGAGAGATAGCCCTGCACACTTGCTGCGCTATATATATATATAGGTACTACTAGCGAACAGTGGTCCCGGTGCGCGCACCTGTATATATATATTATATTATATTAAATTACCATTGACTGTTAATTATATAGTTTTGGAATGTTTTAAGTGAAAACATGTGAAGACTAGAAGATCGTCCTTCCACCGATATGTTTTTTTTTTTGTTGTTTTATGCCTCTTTAATTTCTTTTCTTTTTTTATAATTCCGTAAATGAACTTAGGTGGAATTTTGGGTTTTTGTTTACATATTTCACGATCGTTTTATATTTAGTTGTTGATTCAAAAGAGGGTCTTCTCGTGCTTATTTTACAGGTATTTCGAAATCTCAGAAACCGTCTCCATAACAGCTCGTGAAAGCAACCACAACGATAACAACCACAACTGCCACGGTGGTGGTGAGGACACCCATCACGAAGAAGAAAAACTTCTGCATGCTCAGCATCCTCACATAAGCCGAATCATAATGGTCCACGAACACAAGTAGTACTCCCATGACAAACATTAGGCTAAAAAAACAATTCCAGCTACAAAAATGAGATATTTTCTCTGGCAAACTTTTGTCCTTGAAATCTGAGTTTTTCGATTTGTCGTTCTCAGAATCCAGCGACTCTTTTTCTTTATCGGCCGTATCGAATTCACTCTGGCCCAAATCTTCATTGATGTCGTAATCGGCAAAAGCATTAGGATTGCTTTCTTCATCGATGGAAAAAGTGTTTTCTTCGGGTTCACTCCCAAAATCTTCATAAAAATCCGAGCGGCCATACTGAGATCCATACCCGATCGGGTTTCGTTGGTGAAGATAAGGGTGGTACTGATCTGTCATAAAATCCATCTCGATCTGTGGCTGTAATGGTAAAAGGTTTGATTCAAATATCAAACAATTAGCAATTCAAAATGTTTGTGTCAGAGATATAAACCGTGTTATTATGATGTTTACGGTGTCTTGAAATACGTCTCTTCTTTTAGATATGACCGTTTAACCCCCTACCTCTCTTGCTTTCCCTGTTTCGAAATTTCCTCAATTTCATCAATAAATATTGACATATTAAAATTTATATACCGTTTCCATTTATGAATCACACCTCAAATTATATGTAAATGTTTACATTTGCTAAATGAAACTGCTAGGAAACTATATCAAAGGCTGTTGATTTCTATTGATTTAGAATCGGGGATTATATTTCTTGCTTAGAATTCGATATGCCGAGGAAATAATTTATCGAAGCTTCCAGCAGATTAAATAAATAAGTTGAATGAAATTATCTCTTTATGTGCAACATCAGAAACTAAGGCGATGTTTTTATGAGTTCTGATAAATCTTGTTTTTTTTTTGTTTTTTTTTTGGTTTTTGGTTTTTCCCATCGCCAATCTCCGACTTCGCTTGTCTCTGCGGCCCCTTCCATCTGTCCTTCTGCAACGGCACTTGCGCTGGTTTGGCCATGCAAATACCATGTAGGCGTCCGATGGGTGAACTGAGCCGTGATGTCCTTCTCCCAACTCCACTTCCCAACTGGCGGAAACGCGCGGGCGGACAGCTGAAGACCTGGGTTACGACGATCGAGGAGGACCTCCCCGTGCTCACGGGACCACAGGTGGTCGGCCTGCGTCGATGGAACCGTGACTGGCTCGCTATCTCCAAGGAACTGGCGCAGGACCGTCGTACGTAGGCAGCCATGGTTCGAGATGCCTCGAGGGTGGTAGAAGAAGCCGACTCAACCTGCCCAGGGTGAATGTCGCCACAAGTACATGTAAGTAAGTTGTGTGAGGCCCTGGTCAAACCTTATCGGGCAAACTTTACAGTACGATGGCAATCATTAGGCGCAGGAGTGGCTGTGTGGTAAGTAGCTAGTTTACCAACCACATGGTTCCGGGTTCAGTCCCACTGCTTGGCACCTTGGGCAAGTGTCTTCTACTATAGCCTCGGGCCAACCAAAGCCTTGTGAGTGGATTTGGTAGACGGAAACTGAAAGAAGCCCGTCGTATATATGTATATATATGCGTGTCTGTGTTTGTCCCCCTAGCATTGCTTGACAACCGATGCTGGTGTGTTTATGTCCCCGTTACATAGCGGTTCGGCAAACGAGACCGATAGAATAAGTACTGAGCTTACAAAAGAATAAGTCCCGGGGTTGAGTTGCTCGATTAATGGCGGTGCTCCAGCATGGCCGCAGTCAAATGACTGAAACAAGTAAAAGAGTATTAGTTAATCTACGTTTAATATGCGATCCACAGATCCAGCGCTTCAGATATATGATACCTCTGTTTAATTAAGGACCCCGGCATGTAATAATTTATCATGGGGTGCAGTGTGAGAATCCGAGTACGCCTTCCCTAATCTATTCATGTTTACCTGCAGGTTTTAGTGATGGTCACAATAGATGCGAACTACATAGACACGGTTGAGCCACCACGCGGTCACGCCCTGCTAGAATTAGCAGCCAAATCTATGTCAGGCTATTGCAAACAACAACCTGTCCACTTAGAAAGAGAAAAACCAATTTGGAGAATTTCATAGCTGTACTTTTATATATACAAGGGACAAATGAAAAGTTTTTATAACCAACAGAGATAATAACTATATATATAACATGTATGAGTATGATACATATATAATAGGCGTGGTAAGTAGCTTGCTTAGCAACCACATGGTTCCGGGTTCAGTCCCACTGCGTGGCACCTTGGGCAAGTGTCTTCTACTATAACCTCAGGCCGACCAAAGCTTTGTCAGTGGATTTGGTAGACGGAAACTGAAAGAAGCCCATCGTATATATATATATATATGTGTGTTTGTGTATATGTTTGTGTGTCTGTGTTTGTCCTCCCAACATCGCTTGACAACCGATGCTGGTGTGTTCACGTCCCTGTAACTTAGCGGATCGGCAAAAGAGACTGATAGAATAAGTACTAGGCTTCCAAAGAATAAGTCTTGGGGTAGATTTGCTCAATTAAAGGTGGTACTCCAGCATGGCCGCAGTCAAGTGACTGAAACAAGGAAAAGAGTAAAATTGTAATACAAAACCACATTATAAAACAAATACAAAACTGAAGAAAGCACAAACATGAGCGTAGAAAGAAGGAAAAAAAAGGAGGAAGAAAGGGAAAAAAAAACCATTAATTCAACACCAAGTGTCTCAGTTGGTTGCACACCACAAGGTTCTAAGGAACCTACTGAAGCAAGCCAACACACTCAGGGTATTGCTGCAGGCAATGGCAAGGCTAAAGCATAGGAACAGCCAAACACCCCTAAGGACATCAGCTGATGCCTCGGTAAGGCGAGCCTCCAATGATGTCAAGAACTTCACCATTAGGGGCCCAGCCCCTCTAAACTTCCCAAACACCACAGGCTGGAAGAAATGTTTCACTGACAAGTCATGATGCTTAAGGATTTTGTTCCTTTCAGTTACAGAAGCAGTGACCCTCCCATTTACTGCAGCATGCAGGATTTGGGAGGGAGCAAAGGAGCCACACACTATGATGTCTCAGATGAGGCACCTGCCTCTTACCCAGAGACAAAGGGTAAGACCATCTGGTCTCTTACCATCACTTCTGGATAATCTTGCTGGCTCCAGAACTGAGGGCATATTAACCCAAGCCAGGGCTTGCTTAATGATAAAGTTTAGCTCGATGTGACGAGTGACATAACCAGCATTTAGGCAGCAGACTGACTGTGAAAACCTGTAGAGTCAAGGGACCTATTTCTTTACTACCCACAAGGGGCTAAACACAGAGGGGACAAACAAGGACAGACAAATGGATTAAGTCAATTATATCAACCCCAGTGCATAACTGGTACTTATTTAATCAACCCCGAAAGGATGAAAGGCAAAGCCGACCTCGGCGGAATTTGAACTCAGAACATAGCAGCAGATGAAATACCTATTTCTTTACTACCTACAAGGGGCTAAACACAGAGAGGATAAACAAGGACAAACGGATTAAATCGATTATATCGACCCCAGTGCATAACTGGTACTTATTTAATCGACCCTGATAGGATGAAAGGCAAAGTCGACCTCGGCGGAATTTGAACTCAGAACGTAGTGGCAGACGAAATACCACAAAGCATTTTGCCCAGTGTGCTAACGTTTCTGCCAGCTTGCCGCCTTTATTGGAGTCAAGAAACCTTCCACAGTAACATCTCAGTCCCCTACAGATGTTAGCTCCCACTCTGACTGTAGTAAAGATGCAGGGCTCATCTAGACTGAGGAAATCACCAATGCTGGCAACAGGCAGGGCACCAATCTAGTCCCCTGAGAACTTCACACTTGCAAAAAGTAGGCAACACCTTGAAAATTGATGAGATTGCCATTTGTTAAATAACTTGAACCAAAGGATGTTGTTGAAGCTGAAATAATTTCATCGTAGTAGAGTAATTATTTCCCTGTATTAACACACAAAACTGTTAAATGCATATTTCATTTATCTCTTTTACTAAAGGGTGTCTACTGTTAATTGTCAAAAAAGTTTCTTCGCACTTCATTGTAGACTACTAAGAAGAAATACCGTAAATCCTCAAGTATAATCCGCATTTCCCCCCAAAATTTAAAGGTCAAAATCCCTAGTGCATACTATATACGAGGTTAATAATGAAAATTATTTTCTAAGCAATGTCCGAGTCTCTATTTGCTGTCCAGCAATGTTTTTATTCAGACGCATTTTGTGATGTCGGGCGTGAAAATACCTTAAGCTAAGCCTGAAAGCAATGAAGTCATAAAAGAATCATCCATAATTTGTAGTAAGCAACATTTATTAAATGTTATTACTGTAATTTCTTTATTTTCTGCAAACAAAATGCACAAGAAAGCTTCATGTTTGCATTATGTTATATATACAATAATAATAAAGGACGTTATCGTATACATTTTTACAAACCAAAGATGTTATATAGACCTCTTTGACTCAAGTTCGAGAAGGGGTGCGTATTACATACAAGGTTTAGGTTTTTCAGAGGTACAGTCCCCTAAAAATGCCCTGCACATTATACTCAAGGGCGGACTATACTAGAGGATTTATGGTAAATATTGAAAAATTTATCTCTGCTAGTGTTGTGGAAGGATTCCAACCATCCACCAAGTGACTAAAAGTGAGCTGACTCATTGTTATAAAATAGAGAATTGTGGTTGATTGGCAGTTCAGATTGATTAGCAGTTCACTGTGAGCCGTTGATTGAGAGCATTGAGTCTCATATAATAGTGGTTGTATTGTGCTGAGTAAATGCTTCCACCTACCCACCACTTCGTTAAATTATATACCCAACACTAGGACATAAAAACTAGTCATAGAACTTTTATTCTAATAGCTTCTTTCCTTGAGTGGAAGCGCGTGGCTTAGTGGTTAGGGTGTCAGCATCATGATTGTAAGATTGTGGTTTCGATTCCTGGACCGGGTGATGCATTGTGTTCTTGAGCAAAACACTTCATTTCACGTTGCTCCAGTCCAAAAATGAGTAATGCTGCGATGGACTGGCGTCCCATCCAGCTGGGGAACACATACACCATTGAAACCGGGAAACTGGGCCCACGAGCCTGGCTAGGCTTTAAAAAGGGCGCATTTATTTATTTTTTTTCTTTCTTAGGACTGCTGCTCCCTGGAACTCACCACCATCCTTTTGTTTCCCTCTGGTTTATGATATTCTGTCTTTAAACTTTCTCTCAATTGATAATTTTTGAATTTGTAAGCCCCTTCTTTTCCTTCTTTAAAGTCCCTTATGCTACAGTGGCCTCAAACTTTGTTTAGGACAAAATTGTATTTTAAAACAAACTAGCAAAAAAAGAACAAGGGAAAAACAAGAAAGAGCAGGGGTGCCAGTTGAAGAGGAAGATCCACAGAACTAACAGGGGCTTTGAATTAAAAAGTTCTGAAGTGACACAATCAAAAGCTAGTACTCTGCAAGTAACAAGGACAGTTAGATCAAAACTTAAGAAACAATAGAGCTTCTCTTTTGAAATCATATCTTTTACAAAAATTCATTAAATACAACAGAAGCAATATTAGATTAAATAGCTATCTATGTATCATACTTAATGTAAAGACATTGTGAAAATTTACTGCAATATTTGTCTGGAGATAGTATCTCTTATGGAACATGCTGTGTCTAAAATACAAACTATTTTGGTAGCAGATGAAAATCATCCTACAGCAGAATGTGAGAATGCTAAATATGCATATGGATTTTGTCAGCAACACTGACACAATGGCAACTGTATGCTAAAGCAAAATCTGTAGCTATTAATATAGAAAAAACAGTGACTGGACAATCACTGATGTTGCAATTAGTTGCTTAACTGAATAAAAACCCATTATATGCAACAGAAGCAGTACCTGTTTTAATATAATTTTTACCTAGTAGTGAAGGTACATTTCCTAGTAATCAGGAAGTTTGACCTAAGGTCATAAGGTCAAGGGTTTAATTCTTGGACTGTGCAGTGGGTTGTGTTCTTGAGCAAGATACTTCATTTCATGTTGCTCCAGTCAAGCAGTCTAGTCAGCAGTAACAAGAACCAGCTAGGGTGCTGGTGGAGCCTGCATTCCAGGTGTTACATTGAAGATGCTCCACTGTCTCAAGGGTGATGGGCCTGAAAGGATATCTATGTCAGCTCATGACTACAAAGCATCTAAAAAAATTACTCTTTACTCTCTCTCTTTTACTCTTTTACTTGTTTCAGTCATTTGACTGCAGCCATGCTGGAGCACCGCCTTTAATCGAGCAACTCGACCCTGGGACTTATTCTTTGTAAGCCTAGTACTTATTCTATCGGTCTCTTTTGCCGAACCGCTAAGTAACGGGGACATAAACACATCAGCATCGCTTGTCAAGCAATGCTAGGGGGACAAACACAGGCACACAAACGCATATATATATATATATATATATATATAATATATATATATATATATATATATATATATATATATACATATATACGACAGGCTTCTTTCAGTTTCCGTCTACCAAATCCACTGACAAGGCTTTGGTCGGCCCGAGGCTATAGCAGAAGACACTTGCCCAAGGTGCCACGCAGTGGGACTGAACCTGGAACCATGTGGTTCGTAAGCAAGCTGCTTACCACACAGCAACTCCTGTGCCTATTAGTGAATGTATGGTACATGTTACTAAGCCATGCTCACTGATGATAAAATAATATAAATTAGGTGTAGGAGTGGCTGTGTGGTAAGTAGCTTGCTTACGAACCACATGGTTCCGGGTTCAGTCCTACTGCATGGCACCTTGGGCAAGTGTCTTCTACTGTAGCCTCGGACCGACCAAAGCCTTGTGAGTGGATTTGGTAGACGGAAACTGAAAGAAGCCTGTCGTATATATGTGTTTGTGTGTCTGTGTTTGTGCCCCCAACGTCGCTTGTCAACCGATGCTGGTGTGTTTACGTCCCCGTAACTTAGCGGTTAGGCAAAAGAGACCGATAGAAAAAGTACTAGGCTTACAAAGAATAAGTCCTGGGGTCGATTTGTTCGACTAAAGGCGGTGCTCCAGCATGGCCACAGTCAAATGACTGAAGCAAGTAAAAGAGTAAAAAGAATAACTTAGCAATTTGACGAAAGAGAACGACAGAATAAATACCAGCCTGAAAAAATAAAATAAGTACTAGGGTCAATTCATTCAACTAAATATCCTTCAAGGTGGTGCCCCAGCATGGCCACACTCTTATGACGATTGAAGCAAGCAAAAGATAAAAGATAAAACTGATATGTCTGCCTTCTTAAGTGGTACAAATGAGTTACTTCCCCTGAAATATTATCATTAGGAAAAGAAGAGAAAGAAAGAAACAGAAAATAAAATGACGATAGAAAAATACGAAATAAAACAAAATTGAAACAGGTGGAAATTGTTAAATCGACAGGAAAAGGGAAAGGAGGTGAAAAAACTAGCAATGTGGTAAGGAGAAGGATGGTGCAAGAACAAGATGATATAAGATTATATAAAAAAGAACAAAAACGAAGGCAAAAAATAGTTAAGTGAATCACGCATATTCTAAGATATCTGCATGGATTTGATTGCAGTTAGATTTTCGCTCAGTTAGTCAAGTATGACCCAGTTACACAACTGGGTCATAGTATCATTATTTGTGCAAGAAGCTTCAAGAATATGGAATTGTAAGGTTAAAATAATATCGAGAACTTGATTTGCTATATCAGTATTATAAAAAAATGTAGATTTAACAGTAACTTAATATTACTATCATATATATATATATATATATATATATCATCATCATTATCATCATCATTTAGCGTCCGCTTTCCATGCTATCATGGGTTGGACGGTTCAACTGGGGTCTGGAAAGCCAGAAGCCTGCACCAGGCCCAGTCTGATCTGGCAATGTTTCTACGGCTGGATGCCCTTCCTAACGCCAACCACTC
>NC_043007.1:20872417-20952417 GCF_006345805.1 Octopus sinensis
GGCAATCACTGAGTAAATGCCAGAGATCAACAATGCTTAGCACAGAAAAATAGAATTGTTTAGAGATTAAATTACTTTCTAGTGTTGGGTTTCTAGGTTATTAACCGTTGTCATTATGCGAAAAGCACGTATAATTATGGTTAATTAGCATAGTTTGAATAATTAAACTTATTATTAGTAATTGCACCCGGAACTAATGTGATTAAACCTGTGTTTAGTTTACTAGTTATAATGGTACGTTTGAAGGCGGCAAAGCTGGCAGAAACGTTAGCACACCGGGCGAAATGCTTAGCAGTATTTCGTCTGCCGCTACGTTCTGAGTTCAAATTCCGCCGAGGTCGACTTTGCCTTTCATCCTTTCGGGGTCGATAAATTAAGTACCAGTTACACACTGGGGTTGATGTAATTGACTTAATCCGTTTGTCTGTCCTTGTTTGTCCCCTCTGTGTTTAGCCCCTTGTGGGTACTAAAGAAATAGGTATTTCGTCTGCCGTTACGTTCTGAGTTCAAATTCCGCCGAAGTCGACTTTGCCTTTCATCCTTTCGGGGTCGATAAATTAAGTGCCAGTTTCGCACTGGGGTTGATGTAATTGACTTAATCCATTTTTCTGTCCTTGTTTGTCCCCTCTGTGTTCAGCCCCTTGTGGACAGTAAAGAAATATATAACGGTATATTTGCTGAATTTCTGATACTCTCCCCATTCCTGTTTCTTTGTGCCATAATTCTTCCTAGTTCAGGCACAAAGTCTGAAATTTGTTTTTAGGTATGATCTAATCGATTACATCGATTCCTTGGTACTTATTTTGTCGATCTCGAAAAGATGAATGGAAAAGTTGACCTCGGCGAAATCTGAACTCGGAACGTAAAACCGGAAGAAATAGTGACAAACATTTTGTCCGGAGTGCTAACGATTCTTCTCTGTTCTAGGCACAAAGCCCGACATTTTTTTGGAAGGGAGGGCCAGTCGATTAGATCGACCCCAGTATGCAACTGGTACTTAATTTATCGACCACGAAAGGGTGAAAGGCAAAGTCAACCTCGGCGGAATTTGAACTCAGAACGTAACGGCAGGCAAAATACCTATTTCTTTACTACCCACAAGGGGCTAAACACAGAGGGGACAAACAAGGACAGACAAATGGATTAAGTCGATTACATCGACCCCAGTGTGTAACTGGTACTTAATTTATCGACCCAGAAAGAATGAAAGGCAAAGTCGACCTCGGCGGAATTTGAACTCAGAACGTAACAGCAGACAAAATACTATTAAGCATTTCGTCCGGCACGCTAACGATTCTGCCAGCTCGCTGTCGCCGCTTTTGTCCTATTATAGTTTCAAATTTTGGCGCAAGGCCAGCAATTTCAGGGAGGTGCTAAATCGATTTCATCGAACCCAGTATTCAACTGGTACTTATTTCATCGACCCTGAAAGGATGAAAAAACAAATCTGACCTCAACGGAATTTGAACTCAGAAAGTAAAGGCGGAAGAAATGCTGCGAAGCATTTTGTCCGGCATGCTAACGATTCTGCAAACTTGCCACTGCCGTCATTTTCCTATAATGAAAGCTTTTCCACAAAGGTGTATTATATAAGTTTTACTATTTCAAGCGTTGTTGCCTCTTCTTTGATCATAACTTTCAGGTATTTTATTCTGATGTTCAGAATATGATTTTAAAGGTAAAGTTCTTTGCATGTCCAACTCTTGGTTAGGTTTCTACTCTTACGAATATTTTGATTCTTAGAAATTTTCTTAGATATTAGCAATGACCGTGGATTTAGAATATGTAACTGAGACCCGCTTCGGTCACGACACTGACCATGGGATTGCACCGAGAAAGTTACCCTCCCAGGAACATGTCCGGGCAAGGTTGTTTATGGAAGACCATCAGTCGCCCATGGATACCGGCCTCCTCTCTCCGCGCCACCAATGTTATCCAAGGGAAAGGCAAAGGGGCCGATACAGTTTGGCACCTGTGACGTCGCAACTCATTTCTACAGCTGAGTGAACTGGAGCAATGTGAAATAAAGTGTCTTGCTCAAGAACACAACACGAAGCCCGGTCCGGGATTCGAGCTCACAATCTCACGATCGTAAGCTCGACGCTCTAACCACTGAGCCATGCGCCTTCACTTAGAACATGTAATCGTTACGTTGTAGGTGCAGTCTTGGGTGCCCTGCAGCCCGCGAGACTTTCTGAATGGTACGCCTAAAAAATAAATATTCTTCTTCAATTGTTTTAGTATTGTGGCCCTGGTGACGAGCTGTGCTTTATGCTGCCCGCTCCTCGAAGAAGCTTGCCCACTCGTTATGTTTGTTTCAAAACTAATGAAAAGTAAGAAGATAAGGTATCTACATACTGTGTAGCATCAAAGAGAGAAAATAATTCACCTATTATAAAATAAATTGTTATAACAACTTACTCAATAAGTTCAAGCTTTCTTTTTCCCTAATCTGTCAATATATAATACATATTAACCCTCCAGACGATATGCATTTTTGTGATATAGCGTATCATTTCTTTTCCTCGTGACAATTTTACGAAGCAGCAATAATGTATGCCCATGCACATAACTTTATGCTATTTTATGTAGAGAAATGTTGGTGTTGCACATCTCTTTGATTTTCGCTTAGTGAATTAGCGAAGACGAACTTATTGAAAAGCAGACGTGCAAAAGATTTACGTCTCCATGGAAGAAAATGCAATGTTAATTTTAATACTAGTTTCTTTCTTCTATTAAACATTTATAATGCATTCAGGAACAGTTTCCTAAATATTTCCAATTCGTGTAGCACTTCAAAAAACGGACGTTTCCAGTGAAAATGTTATAGCAACGCAAAAACCTATTAAACAAGGCCAGTATCCTTCTTTTGAAACTTTAATAAAATATACCAAATGTTCATTTTTTATTCTAAACTCCTTTTAGATGCTTAAGTACTGTCGTAGGATCGGTATAGGAATTTTAAAATGGGAATATTTATGGAACGTCACTCTCACGGAAATATAGAAAAATATACCCCTAAGAAAACAAACTCTTTTGCGCAATTTCTTTAGTCAGGAATCATCGGAATGCCATTCTTCCGATAAAAGGTATCCCTTAATATACACCTGTGTCCATGTAATGATTTGTTGATGTTAAAACTTTTGGAGAGTTCTGCAATGTTCCAACCATATTCCATAGCTGACGTTGGAGGAAAAATAAATTTGTCCTCTGGATTTTCAACATACCTTTGCTTCAGATAGTTTGCACGCCCTTTACCGTCTCTCGACACTCCGTCATACAATAAATCTTTTGTTGCTTTATCAATTGGTAACATTAGTTCAAATTGTTTCGTGTCCAATTCCGGTGTTTCTTCAACCAAATGTTCTTCAGGTGGTTTGGCAACTGCCTCTGCTGGCTTCTGTTCTAACTTCGGATCACCAGTAGCGAACATAAGTTTTTTGCGAAGGATATCACTTGCTCGGCCTTTTTCAGTTTCTTTCACTCCCGTCAGTTCATTCTCTCGTCTTTTTCGATGCCAAGTGAGACGTAAAGTTTGTTCCTTTGCAATACTGTCTTCCCAGAATTTGATATTTGCAAAATTTGTTCGAGCCATCTTGAAAAAATAATAGACACTTTCCTGTTACTTCTCCTTACTTTTTAGAATGTCCTAACACACCGTAATTTCGATTAAAGCCAAGGGCTGTTTTCCTTAATATTTTAATTTCGTATAACAACCAACCATAAATTATTTATTCATATACTTGATATGTCTTCATATCTCTACATGTATATACATGTCTTTTAATATGGCAATTATTCAATCATCTAAATATAAACGATTATTTGTAATAACATCTGGCTGCCCCTACATCAATTTCAAGTTTCACATTTTCAGTGCCTCTTAAACAAACTTTTTTTCATGATGTTCGCCTTAATCCATGCAGTTTACTGTTTGTTACCAGTGACAACCAGCAACTCTTAAGCACCGCCCCCAAAAAGTACGTCGCAATTTTTTTCGGGTAAGGGAGGTAACTCCAGCTTGCCGAAGTTAGATCTCGCGCGATTTTGGCTCGGGTTGACATTGCACGCAGGAAAATGGCGCCGAAGTATCCTTACGAATTGGATGTGTTTACAGTGCCGCACAGCAGGATGAAGGCACTGGTACAGCAATACTGCGAAATGGTAAGAAAGATCATTTAACACCTCGTTTATCTAAGGACGGAATATCTAAGCCCAAATCCAAACGGTCTTCACACACGACTGCATCAAACCAGCGACCGTCGCTTCAGTATTTTTGTTATTTCGAATTATTTTCAATTCGCACAAATCGTTAAAAAAAATCTTTCTGTAAAGCTTTTTACCGATAAATTTATATATTATTGGGGCGATCCTTCGGTATATGTCCCGTTACGCCTATTATTGGATAACCCTTATAATTTTTTTAAATACAGTTTTTTTAAAACTTCGATTTTTTGATTTAAAAAAGAAGAGACTATCAAAATATTTTCTGTTTACTTTAATTAATTTAATTAATTAATGTCTTAATAATAAATCTTTGGAATTGAAATATGAATTTTTGACATTCTGGTACAACAAATAAGAACATTAGATTACGTATTTTCCTTTAAAACAATCAAACTCGAGTCATGAACGATGTTTTGATAAATTGATCGCCTCACTCTTATATCCTACGCATGGCTTTTATAAGCGATTGTACTTTGTTACGTAAAATAAAGTAGCTTATCTCTTTCGCAGTATTTTCTTATTTCCGCATCAATACTAACTACTCACTGGTATTATGCAATATGCCAGGGTCGTTGTTGTTTTAAGTACCTATATGTCCTGTACACCAGCCCAGGGTGTGACATTTTGAGGTTATCAAAATAAAAACAACGGAATTTGGAAATAGCGATGCAGTACTTTCGTATATAACTTTAGGGATGCCAGGTATTTACCTGGCATTCATACCTGGCATCCCTAAAGTTATATACGAAAGTACATATGGAGTTCTTATCGAGGTCGACTTTGCCCTTTCATCCTCTCGGGGTCGATAAATAAAGTACCAGGTTCGCACTGGGGTCGATGTAATCGACTTAATCCCTTTGTCTGTCCTTGTTTGGCCCCTTGTGGGTAGTAAAGAAATATATATACGAGCCAATTACAGGTGATTGTGGCTGGTTATACAACTAAGCGCCGGCCAATTCTATCCCAAATTCCGCACTTAAAGACGTAGTAAATATAAGCCCAAATTCAAAGGCTTTTTAGCTGCTATTTTTATTTCTATTCGTTCATCAGTCGCGTAATCATAAACTTGGAGAACTACAATAAAACTACCCAACGACTTCATCCACTGCAACTTAAAACTCATGTTTATCACTCTATCATCACCAGCTTATCTCCACCACGTCTACTAACAACTACTAATCTCTTTGCTGAAACACCCCCAAATACTTACAATCTGCCGCTTCTCAGAAATTCGTAATCCTAACAACCCTGTCTCCATTGGCAACTGTTTCACTAATCTCACAGCTACCTTGACACGCCAACATCCTTCCTGGGTCACTGCTCAGATCTCACATTCATAACATCAACCATGCTCCAATTTTCGCCTTTTCAACCCTTTCGGCCTCCCCACAATCTTCGCCTTTTCAACCCTTTCGGCCTCCCCACAATCTTCGCCTTTTCAACCCTTTCGGCCTCCCCATAATCTTCGCAGCTTCTTAACACTTCACGGACTCAAAAACTCCTGTTCCTGCCCGACACCCATCTCCTCACCTAAACTACGTAGTTTTTATACAGACGAGACTGTATTGGCGCCATCTCTTTTGCTCGGGACCAACTCGTTTTTAATTAACACGCACATTTGCTTCGGAATGTCCAGAGAGCTGGTTGCGTGTTGTTTTTCTTCTATGTCCACGGAGATTTAAGTAACACGAGCCAAGTCAACCTGTTAATAAATACCACTCCAATTATGTGTTGAGTGCTACTTCCATTTATTTGTTCACTCATGTATACAGACATACACACACACACATCTTGTAATGCTGCCTCCGGTGTTTGTAAATTTACATTCGCACCAACTACTTGTGTGGTGTTTGTTTTCATTGCCGTCCTTTACGTCCACTCATTATTCCGATTAGCTTTTTGCTGTTGATGCCGCCAAAATGAACAATATCATCGTTAAAGGCGTGAAATTGTCATGATTTTTGGAATTCGAAATATTTTTTCAAAACAAATGCATTTTTCAAGATGTGCGAAACAGCATTAGCCCCAAAATGCCTCTCCCCCCAACCTAGCAGCTTTTTTGTTGTTGACGCCACCAAAATGAATAATATTATCGTTAAAGGCGTGAAATTGTCATGATTTTTGGATGATAACTGATGAAGAAAAGATGTTCAACGTCTTGAGTTTGAATTTTCTGTTTGTTTCTTTGTCACCCTTCTGTCATTTTGGGGGGCTAATGCAGTTTCGCACATCTTAAAAAATGCATTTTTTTGGAAAAAAAATGTTTCAGATTACGAATATGAAAAAAAGAAAATGTTTAACTCACCTCCCCATTTAAAATTTTGAACTTTTTCAAAACTTTTTTCCCCTTATGTTTTAGATGACAGAGATTTCAAATATGCAAGAAACCACGTTTTCAAAATTTTAAATTCAATAAGCATATAGATATGTGTATGAAGAGATAGATAGATATGAATGTCTTCCTGGGGTTAAAAACAATAACACCGTCTTCTGTAGGACCACCACATTTAGTTGACAAATATAGTTTACGAATAAGGAAAAATAGATAACCAGATAAATAAATAAATGGATGAAAATGTTCAAAATTTAAAATTGGAGGAGGGGATGAAATTTGAGACCCCTTATTAAACTTTATAACAAATTATTAAACATTATTTGTCATAAAATGGTGTATATTTTCATTTACATTGGATTATTAAAGGCAAACAGAAGTAAAATGCAAACTCTTTTCACTTTAATGATTTTGTCTGTATTTAATTTCGATTTGCATATGTTCGTCAATATGCTACGATCTCTTTAAAGTAGGCAAAATCAAAAATTTTAATGGGAGAGAGAAGGGTGAAATTAAAAAAAAACATTTTTTTTAGCATATTCATAATCTCCGACATCTAAAATGTAGGAATCTGAAAAAAGTTTCTTTTTAAAAAAATGCATTTTTCAAGGAGAGGTGCAAAACTGCATTAGCCTCCATTTTTAAATATATATATATATGTGTGTGTGTGTGTGTGTGTGTGAACTTAAAGAATATGCACACCCAGGGTTTAGGGTAGGGTCACACCAAAAACGGATGGTGTGCATGGCAAAGGTAAAGAATACACTCTCCCAATGTTTAGGGTTAGGGTTACGCTGAAAATGGGTGGTGTGCGTATTCTTTACCTCCGCTATGCACACAACCCATTTTCGTGTGTGTGTATATATATATATATATATACGATATTGTTTGTGTGTATCGTCTTCCATGATTATGATGGGCTGTGCAAGACTGTAAGCCGGAATGTATTAATTCTTGTGATCAGAGTCAGCTTACAGATTCTCACTTTCTCGTTGCCGTCCCCTGTTTCACTTAATTTACATCAGTTTATGCTAGGTTTCAGTTAATTAGCTGCAAATGGAATTGCCTGCTTTCTATTGATAATGATATCCTCAAACTAGAGTTGACCTTGGTCCTACATTTTGTGTCTTTTCCCTCCCACCTCTCTTTGGGGTGTATTGCATGAACTTTGCATCTTAATACCTTTGTCTTTGCAAAAGTTTATCAGTGAGTAACTAATACAGCCAAGTTGTTTAATGCAATAGCTCTCACAAGAACTAAATTCATACTTGGTTGTTTATCAAACTAATTGTTCCCGATGATAAAAGTTGCACATTAATCTGTAAAAAAAAAAGAATTTTTATTCTTGCATTGCTTTGTGCATTTTAGTTGAAGCCAAACATTTAGCCAATCAGCAGCATTGTTACAAGACCGCAATGACCTCAATAAAGCAATTAACCAATCATAACTGCTGTATTGTATGGTTGAAGACTTAGATGTTATCTGCTGATAAAATACCTCAGAGGAAGCTGTTTGCGTAATACATGTCATTCCTTTGACAAAAATCAAGCCAGATTAGTTGATTTCTTGACAAAGTGGCTGAAATTAATTGCAAAGAATGTAAAATAATGACCAAGAGGCTGATGAAGTTGGGATTAAATTTTGTGGTCTAGAATCATAAAAATTTGTTGGTGCAGGTATGGCTGTGTGGTTAAGCAATTTACTTCTCAGTCAATTCTACATTGTGGTACCTTGGGCAAGTGTTTCCTTGTATATCCCTCGGCTAACCAAAACCTTGTAGATGGATTTGGTAGACAGAAATTGAAAGAAGCTCATTATAAAATGGCGGTGCCCCAGCATGGCTACAGCTCATAAGCTGAAACTAGAATCAATCAATCAATCAAATACTTGAGGAGACTTATTGAGTCAAGTACATCAACATCAAAATAAAAAATCAAATGGAAATTGTAGTTGTGATACCTGTGCCGGTGGCACATAAAAAGCACCATCCGAATGTGGCCGCTGCCAGTCTTCCCTGGCAACTGTGCTGGTGGCACGTAAAAAGCACCTACTACACTCATGGAATGATTGGCATTAGGAAGGGCATCCAGTTGTAGAAACTCAGACTGGAGCCTGGTGCAGCCTCCTGGCTTCCCAGACCCCAGTCGAACTGTCCAACCCTTACTAGCATGGAAAACAGACGTTGAATGATGATGATGATATATATATAAACGTTAAACCCTCCTTCTTTCCTGAGCGTCCAATAATATTATATTTGTTCCACGTCCTTGCGTTGTTGTATTTTTTTGTGCTTTCATGTTTGGATTAACTTTATATATATGTAATTAATAAAGAAGCATATCAGAAAAGAAGCACATATATATATATATATATATATATATATAAATGGGTGGTGTGTGTGTTCTTTACCTCCTCTGTAGTTGGTTGCAGGAAAGTCATCTGATTTTAGAATATCCACCTTGACAAATTCCATCCAACCCATGCAAGCATGGAAAAGCGGATGTTAAATGATGATGATGATACATATTACATTAAAAATACATTGTCTGGATTGCCGTGGCAAGGAATGCCTTCTTGTTGTTTACTGAAATGCATGTGAAGTTTTTAAGAAAATAAAAAAATAACTGTAGCTTTGTTACAAGTAATACATTGTGTTTGGAATAATAAATTTATGTAGACAGGTTTTAAAATAAATATTTAAGCTCTTACCCACACTATTTTTTTTTTTTTTTGTAATTGTGTGAGTTTCCCTGAGTATAAATCTTGCTTTTGTCTTGGTAAACAACTTTCACAATTTTAAAATAGATTTCTCTTTCTATATAAGATACAGTTTTTCAAAAAAAATTTTTTTATATATTTTCTGTGAGAAGAAGGTGGTAAGCTGGCAGAATTGTTACTATGCCGAAGGCGGCGAGCTGGCTGAATCGTTAGCACGCCCGGCGAAATGCTTAGCGGTATTTCGTCTGCTGCTACGTTCTGAGTTCGAATTCCGCCGAGGTCGACTTTGTGTTTCATCCTTTCGGGGTCAATTAAATAAGTACCAGTTACGCATTGGGATCGATGTAATCGACTTAATCCGTTTGTCTGTCCTTGTTTGTCCCCTCTGTGTTTAGCCCTTTGTGGGTAGTAAAGAAATAGGTATTTCGTCTGCCGCTACGTTCTGAGTTCAAATTCCGCCGAGGTCAACTATGCCTTTCATCCTTTCAGGGTCAATTAAATAAGTACCAATTATGCACTGGGGTCGATGTAATCGACTTAATCCGTTTGTCTGTCCTTGTTTGTCCTCTCTGTGTTTAGCCCCTTGTGGGTAGTAAAGAAATAGGTATTTCATCTGCCACTATGTTCTGAGTTCAAATTCCGCCGAGGTCGATTAAATAAATACCAGTTACTCACTGGGGTCGATATAATCGACTTAATACATCTGTCTGTCCTTGTTTGTCCTCTCTGTGTTTAGCCCCTTGTGGGTAGTAAAGAAATAGGTATTTCATCTGCCGCTATGTTCTGAGTTCAAATTCCACCGAGGTCGACTTTGCCTTTCATCCTTTTGGGGTCAATTAAATAAGTACCAATTATGCACTGGGGTCGATGTAATCAACTTAATCTCTTTGTCTGTCCTTGTTTGTCCTCTCTGTGTTTAGCCCCTTGTGGGCAATAAAGAAATAAGAATTGTTAGCATGCTGGCCAAAATGCTCAGAGGCATTTTGTTCATATTTATTTCTGAATTCAAATTCTGCCAAGATAGATTTTGCCTGTCATCCCTTCATGGTCGATAAAGTAAGTCCTGGTTGAACACTGGGATTGATGTAAATGGCTTAACCTTCCCCCGTTGTCACAACCAATGGAGTGCCACAACACTGATCAGCTAGAAATAGCAGCTAAATCTCCCTCAAATTACACCTGTCTTTAAAAACAGAATACAAAGAAAATATGGATTACGTAGTTGCAGATACATTTTGCTTGGAAAACGTTGGAAAGGTCAAGGATAGAATGTCCTTGATTAATGGTCAGTTCAATTAAGGTAAACCTGGAGCTGAATTATGTTCATGTGGTTTGCCTAAAGCAGTGGTTCTCAACCCTTTTTTTTTTTTTACCTATTGACTCCTTAGATTACTATTTTTATTCTGGTGGACCCTCCCATAACCATTCCATGTTTAAAAACTAGTTTGATGGATACTTCTTTCAAAATTCTTGTTCATCACATTCCCTTTTTCTTTTACCTGTTTCAGTCATTTGACTGCGACCATGCTGGAGCACCGCCATTAGTCGAGCAAATTGACCCCAGGACTTATTCTTTGTAAGCCTAGTACTTATTCTATCAGTCTCTTTTGCCGAACCGCTAAGTTACAGCGACGTAAACATACTAGCATCGGTTGTCAAGTGATGTTGGGGAGACAAACACAGACACACATATATATATGTATATATATATACATATATATGACGGCCTTTTTTCAGTTTCTGTCTACCAAATCCACTCACAAGGCTTTGGTCAGTCCGAGGCTATAGTGGAAGACACTTGCCCAAGGTGCCACGCAGTGGGACTGAACCCGGAACCATGTGGTTGGTAAGCAAGCAAGCTACTTTAGGTTTGCAATAACACTCTCTGAAAAAACACGTTTCAGTGGCTGAAAATATGTTGGAACCATGTTAAGCAATAGAGAAAGAAACTTAACCGATTTTTTACAATAAATACATCTAAAGCAAAGTTTGTTCTTTAACCCCTAAAATACTACTGTGAACCCCCAATTTACTGTCGTACTTGTATGGAACCTCCCCCCCCCAAAAAAAAGCACCCTATGTGGACCTCCCCATGGTCATGTGAACCTTAGTCGAGAACCACTGGCCGAAAGGAAGAACTCGTTGCTTGGCAGCTAAGATTAGCTAATTACTCATTAGTCAGTAATTTTGCATTTTATCCATTGTCTATATCTTTCTTTTTTTCTTCTTTCCTCTCTTTCTCCTCCCTGTAGCAGTAATTAAATCCTAAAACTAATTTATCAGATGCCATGAAAAAATATGAAAATTATAAAAGTATGAACTGTACTCAGCTTAATTCATTATTTTCTTCTTATATTTCATAGTTCTTCTTTCAAATGGATTCATTATTATTATTGTGATTTAGATTCGAAGTATTGTATCTCACCCATTGTGTGACCGGTCCTAAAAGTATACATAAAAAGTTTGTCGACATCAGGATTTAGAATTAAAGGAATGTCAGACCATTCATTACAAGTGGTTTCATGTTAAAAACAAACAAGTTTGTCATTGGCAGCCGGATTTAGAAATGGAACAGTATAATAGCAGTCATTGTGATTAATTCCTGATTAAGGAAGTTCCTCATTACCAACCATATTTATCTTGGGAAAATCTGTGTCGTTATCACTTTGTTTACTGTCGTTGTGAGGGAAGGTTTCCGTTTGAACGGCAGTTCTTTAAAATAATTTCCACGTAACTAAACACTTTTAAACTTCGTATACTGGTAGAATGTGTTTATAAAACATCTTTTTCTCTTGGCTTTATTGAGAAAATTCTATAGTTTGTAAGATATTTGTTGTTTTTTTTTCTTCAATTTCTGCAATTTCAACCAATCAATGACGTCTATTGAGGTAAAAAAACATTCGGTGTCGTATGACTATGTCCCTCGTTTAAGAAACAGATTGGGTTTATTTACATTTGTGAAGAAAAAAAGATACCCTTCCCCCAGCCCTAACCCTAACCTTAACTAACCCTACCTCTAACTCTAAAATAGATTGAAATGCAATAGATCGATACTCGGGTCATAATTATGGGTGACAATTTCATATGACACCGCTAGAAAAAACTGCTGTTCAAACCGAAAAGGTCCCATGCTTATCTGGTTCACTTGGGTATTTTAATTCCTTTCGCTTGTGTTATGCTTCGGGGAAAATCTGCTTCAAGTCATGCAACGGCTCGTGTTTTCTATTTCAGTTGACCCTGACCAATTTCTCCAGTGCTTGCGAAGTGATGCAGCTACTGAAACAGTTGGGAACGACATTCAACGAATTTAAAGAGCACGAAACCATTGAAAACAAATACATAATGCAGAAACTGCAGCACAAGTTGCAGCAGTTGTCGATTACCAACAATGTTGTGTGCAACTGCCACAAAGACTATAAACTCTCTCAAATGCTTCAACTCCTTGAAGACGGACTTTCCAAATGTTCCAAGACGGACCAAGATCGGCTCAACTATGGCCTTAAACTGCGCATGGCGCTGGATGATTTTACCAAAGACTTCATTCCCCATATGCAAGAAGAAGAAGAGGTACTGATATTTATTTCCTTCATACATATTTTACATTCGTTTGTTTTTTAAATGCTATTCTGAGTTGAGTGGGTATAAATTCTGGTATTTATAGTTGGCTGTTCTTCCTACTACTGAAATGTCAAGTGGGAAAAGCTTCTTATTTTCACTTTGGTAGATTGCATCAACTAGTTTTCCATTGAACTAACATATTAGTTCTTGTTAATTTATTCATTTTTTTTTTTGCTTCATGGCATTAAGTAGATGACACATTTTTCTCTAGACAGGACGATGATTTATCTTGGGTAGCTTTTTTTCCAGGTATTTTGGTGTCTATTCTCCACAGTTAGGTAAAATGAAACAGGAAAATTAACCCTTTTGTTACCAACCTGGCTGAAACCAGCTCTGGCTCTTACTACAAATCTCTTGTTTTCATAAGTTTTGAATTAAAATCTTCCACCAAACCTTAGTCACAATTTATGTTCCTAACACTAGCTGAATGATAACCAAGTTATTTTACTAAATTCTTTGTTATATTTAAGGTAATTGAATGAAACCCAGAGCATCTCAAAATAAATATAGTAACGAAAGGGTTAAACAATGTGAATAAATAAACATTGCATTTGACAGAGTAGTCTGAATGCTAAAGGGTTGACCCCTTTCGCTACCAACCTGGCTAAAACTGGCTCTAGCTCTTGAGTACAAATCTCTTGTTTTCATAAGTTTTGCATTAAAATCTTCCACCAAACCTTAGTCGCAATTTATGTTCCTAACACTAGCTGAATGATAACTAAGTTATTTTACTAAATTCTTTGTTATATTTAAAGTAACTGAAAGAAACACAGAGCATCTCAAAATAAATACAGTAACGAAAGGGTTAAAACCCTTTAGCATTAAAATTACTCTGACATGTATCATCATCATCATTTGATGTCTGTTGTCCATGCTGGCTGGCATGGGTTGGATGATTTGACCCCAGCTGAGGAGCTGCACCAAATCTGACTCCTGTCTGATTTGGCATGGTTTCTACAGTTGGATGCCCTTCCTAATGCCAATCACTTTACAGAGTGTGCTGGGTGCTTTTACATGGTGCCACATGGGTTCCACATGGGTGCTTTTACATGGCACTGCATGAGCGCTTTTATGTGGTGCTGCACGAACACTTTTATGTGACACCACCAGAAGGACCATTCTTAACACTTCTGCTGCAGAGTGTAGGTCTTCCTGAGTACAGCATTATATCATTATCTCAAAGCCACAATATTTCAGTGGTGTGATTGTTTATTTTTAGAACGACATTCTAAGATAAGTGTGAGAGGCTGGATCTGATTGGTTTGAACATGAAACAGGTTGAATATTTGGGCCAGATGTGGCTAGTTGAAGGATTAAGTAGATGACACAAATTTTTTCCCTAGACAGGATGATGGCTTCTCTCTGATAACTCTTATCCGGAGGTTTTGGTGCCTGTTCTTCATAACTAGGTCAAATGAGATACACTAAGATTAAAATATATATATATATATAAGAATTTTTTGTGTAATAAGATAAAAAAACCAAGGCTGTATAGATGGTCTTACAGCTGTTTCTAGGATGTTCTAATATCTATAAATGCTCTAATATCTATACAGCCTTGGTTTTTTTTATCTCATTATGCAAAAAATTCTTATATACACACGCTGACATAGAACCAATTTTGAACCCTTTATTCTCAATATTACCGAATCTGGAACTTAACTATGGTCTGTCTATAGCACTTATTCAGCATTACCTGACACCTTTGGGTCTCAATGACACCATTATCTCATATATATATATATATATATATATATATATATTATATATATATATGTGTGTGTGGAGGCGCAATGGCCTAGTGGTTAGGGCAGCGGACTCACGGTCATAGGATCGCGGTTTCGATTCCCAGACCGGTCGTTGTGAGTGTTTATTGAGCGAAAACACCTAAAAGCTCCACGAGACTCTGGCAGGGGGTGGTGATCCCTGCTGTACTCTTTCACCACTCTCCCACTCTTTCTTCTGTTGGCCTGCTCGCTTAGCCAGTGGGGTGGCGTCATTCGAAGGCTAAAACAATGCGAACACATTGTGACCAGCGATGTGTAACTACATCTGATGGACTGGTCAGTCACGTGATATATATATATATATATACTGCCTTTAGAAACCTGATGAAATCAATTTCCTCTACAAACAAGTTGAAGCTGGGAAAATAATAAGCTTACAGATATCAAACAATAACTGGTTATGATCAGAATTATAGATTTTAATGGCTTGACTACAACAGCTCATAGCAATAAAAGTAGATGCTTTTCCTTTGGGACGTAGTGTAGTCCCCTCGGAATAGAAATTGGGATTGCTAAGTTTTGTATCAAATAATAATTTATATTACCTATCACAAATCCAAATACCGTCCTTCCATATTTTCTTGGCTTTTAATCAGTTACCTAAATAAAAATTACAACACGTGTGGCTGTATGGTTAAGAAGCTTGCTTTCCAGCCATGTGATCTTGGGTTCAATCCCACTGCATGGCACCTTAGACAAGTTTTTTCAATAGACCCTGTGCTAACCAAAGCCTTGTGAGTGGATTTGGTAGGGGGAAACTGAAAGAAGTCCATCGTGTGTGTGTGTGTCTACATATATATATCATCATCATTGTTTAACGGTGATTCAAGAAAAACTAGTGACAGACACCCATCTAAAAGAACGCACAGGTATACCAATAAGAAACTTGATGGAAATGTTGACCTTCTGTGTAGAAACTACCTACTTTAGTATGGACACTGATATATATCGACAGGAATATATATTGGCAGTGGCGAGAAAACACTTTAAGAATGAGAGCCCAGGTTCGAAATTTCCCCAAGACACCTGATGAAGGCTGGCAGGTATATCAGCTGAAATGTGTTAACAAACAAGATGAGGACAAATATCCATCAATTGTAAATAATGTAAATTATTATTTCTTTCTATAACTTCTTTTCATTATCATCATCATCATTTAACGTCCGTTGTCTATGCTGGCATGGGTTGGACGGTTTGACTGGGCTGGCATGCTGGAAGGCTGCACCAGACTCCAGTCTAATTTGGCATAGTTCTCTATGGCTGGTTGCCCTTCCTAATGCATATGGGTTCTTTTATGTGCCATTTGCATGACACCAGTATCTACCATGACTGTGATTTTGCTCAGCTTGATGGGCCTTCTCAAGCATGACATAATGCCAAATATCTTGGTCATTGCCTCCGTGAGGCCCAACACTTGAAATGAGCTTGGCCACTTTGCCTCCATGAGGTCCATCGCTCAAAAGGAACTCAGCCACCTCTCCATGAGGGTTCTATGTATTGTTCTCTTCTGCTGTTTAGCATGAAATGTTATGCTGTACATAGTTCTGAGTTCAAATCTTGTGAAAGATTACTTTTTCATCCTTCTGAGGATTGGTAAAATAAGTACCAAACAAGTACATCATCATCGATTCCTTGATATTACTGTCTTGTGTCCTAAGCTTCATAGAGTTGGTTATCTAGTTCCCATGGCATAGAAGTGACTGAACTCACAACATTCTCCTTCAACTGGCTGTCTGTCTCTCTGTCTCACAGAATTACTCATTTACAGCTGAGTGTACTGGAGCAACATCTATATATATAAACGGCAAAATGGTTGTCTGTATGTTGTGTGTGTGTGTGTCCTTTATACAAATCCATAATTTTTCAGTTAGAGGGCTCGCACTTTCTATGGTCATTCAAAACCGTCCAAGGGTGCTCGTGCACATCTTTACATTTCCCTAATCACCCCGCAAAGCCATAAAAAAATCAATAGAAGTGACTTTTTTGTGAATTTTCTATCCAAAACCCAATCAAAATGCCTGAAACTTGATACGCCAATTGAATGCCAGCTAGCTGTATGTGATTGGTCGGAGATTTGGACAGTAATCGCATGTATGTGCGCACGCACGCAGCTGTATATGCATGCACTAGCACTATGACCCGGCATTGCCCAGTCATAGTGCTAGTGAAATATATTTTACTCAAGAAGATAATGCACCACCCAGTCTGGGAATTGAAACCATGATCTAGCAATTGGGTGTGCAGCATCCTTACCACTAGGCCATATACCTTCACTCACACAAACAAGTACCGGCTCGCTTTAGTCATCTGTGCTTCCCCCCACCACCACCACTTTCTTTGCTTTGTGTCTATGTTGGCAGTGGTAATGTTTGGGTAGTGAAGGGGTAGAAATGGGAGTGTGTTTGTTGTTAAACTGCGTTTCCTTAATTAGGCTAACGACAAAAGAGAAAAATGCTTCTCTATAATTGCTTCACCTAAATTGAAATTAGCAGCTTTACCATCTCACAAAAGTGACATATTGGATTTTCCAATCCTGATTACCGTCTGGAAAAATGCAAAACCAACACTAAAAATAAACTGCTACATTATCGAAATCTCAAAGCTACGAAATAATGCACGATTAATTCAAAACAATGTGAATCATTAAGTATTATATTTGAGTAAATGGGAAAAAAAAAAGGCATGAGAGGGGCAATGTATAACCCTGGATAAAATAGAATTTAATTTAATAAATATATTCTCTGACAAATTGATATTTTAATAAAATGACATTGAGTTATTTCCTCTGCTTATCGTTTATGCACGTGTAACAAAGAAAAAAAAACCATTTTGGTTCACCCATCTGCCAGTTTTGAGGATAATCAAACCAAAATAATGAGTATTTCTGCCAAATTTGGGGAAAATCCTTGAACCCTTTCGTTACTAACCCGGTTGAAACCATTTCTGGCTCTGAGTACAAATGTCTTGTTTTCATAAGTTTTGAATTAAAATCTTCCACCAAACTTTAGTCACAATTTATGTTCCTAACACAAGCTGAATGATAACTAAGTTATTTTACTAAATTCTTTGTTATATTTAAAGTAATTGAAAGAAACAGAGCATCTCTAAATAAATACAATAACGAACGGTTTAAGTTGTTTTCCAGTAATTTTGCAAACACAGACAAACAGACTATGATGAACAACTACAATATCCCGGTTTCGTTTACGTATGCAGGGCAATAATCTGATTGCTAAAGGGTTAAATCAGCCAAATTCTATTCTCAACAAAATTTTTCCTTGCACCTAAGAAACAGTTATATTTCTCTTGCATTAGAAATTTTGAAGTAAACTTATTTTGAACTGAATGTTCAGCCATGCATTAAAAGTATGAATTAGAAGTGACACACTATTTTCAGCTGTCAAAGTAGAATAAAGTACTTTTATCTCAATATAATACAATAAGTGGACTTGTAAGCTTGCACTCAGCTATCCAATATTCTAAATTTTTTTTTTGTCATATTTTTCTGTAATTGTCCCTGTCCTGGGTCACGGGCTAGTTATTTCACTTCAAGTTTTTCTATGAAATAGCTAGAACTTTAGCGGGAAAGGGTGCGCTGAAAGCGTAGCTGCTAGAATAAGAATAGCCTGGGCAAAGTTCCAAGTGCTTTTACCTCTGCTGGTGACAAAAGGCCTCTTGCTCAGAATAAAAGGTAGACTGTATGACGCATGTGTACGAACAGCCATGCTATATGGCAGTGAAATATGCATATATGGGCTGTGACTGCTGAGGACATGTGTAACCTCGCAAGGAATGAAGCCAGTATGCTCCGATGGATGTGTAATGTCAGTGTGCATACTCGACCGAGTGTTAGTACCTTCAGAGAAAAGTTGGACCTAAGAAGCATCAGATGTGGTGTGCAAGAGAGATGATTGTGCTGGTATGGTCATGTGGCGAGAATGGATGAAGATAGCTGTGTGAAAAAGTGCCACACTTATATCTCAAGCTTATCAGTCTCTTTTGCCAAACCACTAAGTTGTCAAGCAGTGATGGGAGAACAAAGATACATACATATATATATATATATATACACACACACACACACACATACATATATCCGATGAGATTCTGTCTACCAAATCCACTGACAAGGCTTTGGTTGACCCTAGGCTATAGTAGAAGACACTTGCCCAAGGTGCCACACAGTGGGACTGAACCCAGAATCAAGTGGTTGGGAAGCAAGCTTCTTACCACACAACCATGTGAATAAATAAGCATTAGATTTAACAGAGAAATCTGACTGCTTAAGGGTCAAATGACTACAACAGCACAGTTTCAATTCACAGTCTCAGACCAGGTCACTTGCTAGACAAATACCATTCTCAAGTTCAGATTTTTCTTTCACTTGATTAAATCAGATTTACACCTGCTCGTTTTTCTTTAACGAACAAGAAAGGATTCCAAAGTCTTCGTAATTAGATAATTTGATATCTTACCAAAATATAGATACGAGTTGCATTTTACCACTGACAGTATTTTTTTTTTGTTTTGTTATGTTTTTAGAATGTTGCAAAAGCAGTGCCGTCATAACAATTTCAAATATAACAACAGAAAGTATTTGCTTGCAGATTGTGCAGTTACTGCGCGTACATAGTAGTCACCCACAGTCTTCAACCCATTTCTTCCATCCTGTTAAAATCCTGCAGTTTTTCATGTTTACAACAATCTCTTCCTTTTGTCACATAAAAAAATATCTGTTGTGCTTTGATTGTTTTATTTATTTTCGTTGTAATTTTCTGCGCTTGTCACCATCTATTTTGTATTCAAATCCAACCACAAAGATAATAACAACTTGTAGCTGTACACAAATTTCAAGCCATAAGTTTATTATGCTGTAGATTTTAATGTCTAGAAGTCTTGTGATATGAAAGAATTTTTGTCTTGCGAATTGAATGTTATTGCAAACAGTTATAACCTTAATTTCAGAATTTGGGTTCACGGCATCTTAAAACCCTAACATGTAAGAGGAAGCTCTTTATAAACAATGAGACAAATTTCTTTAACAGGACATTTACTATATCTCTATATATATAAAGCTGAAGTTGTCTGTGTATGACAGGTTTGGTAGCCTTCAACTGACACTATCTCCTCCGAGACCCTGTGGCGCAAGTCGACCAAAATTGAGAGTATGATAGAAGAAGGCTTGCTCTTCATTCTGTAGAAGAAAAAATTCAAATCGGACCATGTTAACACCAAAAATTATTTACATCAAAAAGATGCTTTTTTTCTCTGAAAATCCCTATTTTTTACGATTTTTTGACTGCTGTGTCGCCATTTTTTGGTGTATTTCAACCAGAACAAGTTACATAATGCAAAATTTTTACTTTTCAAAAATTCCAATTCTAAAGGGTCGAAACAAACCTGAGCAATGCTGGGCGATACTGCTAGTTATAGTAAAATGAATTTCGCCATTGGTGATGTTTTGCAAAAAAACTTTAGATTCAGATGGTTTATTAGATTAACTTATAAATTATAATTTTAGAACTGTAGTTCAGATTAACTTCCTCCTCATTTCAACCTCATATTTCAATGATCAAATAGGTTGTTAACCTTGGAACTAAAATAAAAAAAATAAAAACAAAACAAACCATTTTACTACAGACAATATTTAAACGTATTTCTTCTGGCCCTGAGCGTTATGATTAACCTATCAACTTACAGTTCTGAGCACTTCCCAAATTGTCCAGATATGAATCAAGTAGTTTATTTACATCATTTGATAGCAGTATATATACACACACACATACACACACATGTTGTGTGTGTCCATTCGTTAGTATAGAAGGAATGGTTTTTATAGTGTCCATTTGTTAGTAAATGGTTTATCTCTCTTTTACTTGTTTCAGTCATTTGACTGTGGCCATGCTGGAGCACCACCTTTTAGTTGCGCACATCGACCCCCGGAACTTATTCTTTGTAAGCCCAGTATTTATTCTATTGGTCTCCTTTGCTGAACCGCTAAGTGACGGGGACGTAAACACACCAGCATTGGTTGTCAAGCAATGCTAGGGGGACAAACACAGACACACAAACACACACACACACTTATATATATACATATATACGACAGGCTTCTTTCAGTTTCCATCTACCAAATCCACTCACAAGGCATTGGTCGGCCCGGGGCTATAGCAGAAGACACTTGCCCAAGATGCCACGCAGTGGGACTGAACCCGGAACCATGTGGTTGGTAAGCAAGCTACTTACCACACAGCCACTCCTGCGCCTAGTTTAGTAATATTTTTTACACAAACTACTCTGCAATTACTTACTGTATATATTTTTATCTCTTAATGTACTTGTTTACAAATTGGGAGTGTACCTGCTTCCAGCTACTTCAAACTGGTAAATAAAATAATATACTAAACTTGCCTGATGGTGGAAATACTAACTCATTATCAATTAATGCTGTTTAGACTGAAAATTTATTTTTTAAATAATTCAGCTGTCTAGCATCGTTAACAGTCATCATGGATTTATTTTGCTAAGTTTATAAAAACATTTTCTCCATTTTTTTTCTCAGGCTTTAAACCAATCCTATTTTCTTGGTTATGTGTGATTTTAACAATAGAAACGGGTGTCATACTTCGGACACCTGACAGAAACTGAAGTGTTTCATTTTTCATTTAACGTAAAAAAGCAACAACTTTAAGTCAACAAAGATGTCTGTTGTTTCAGTTTTCTAAAGTCAAGATTTTCCCCCCTTCTCGTTTAGTGTATTGCGTAGTTATAAAGCTAACCCTGAGGTTACTGACCTATTTCCTTCCACCTCGCATTCATATCTCTGTGTGTAAAACTGGTACAAATGCAACTAAAACTTTCATTTACTGTTGCACTGATTTTAGTATCTAGGTGTCTTCTTCACCTCCCACTTTCTCTCTCATGTGCCTTCACATTTAGCTGCACTCAATATTGGTGATGTTAGAGCAACATTGCACTATGTCTAATTAATAGGCCCCTTTTAGACGAGTTTTAAACCCGGATCTAATGTTTGTATCTTTTTTTTAAATCTCATCTGATATTTGAGATTAATATAATCCTGATTTTCAAATATCTTTATCATCATTATCATTTAACAAAGATTTTTCTATATTAACATTTAATGTATACTAGCAGTATTGCCCGGCGTTGCTCTGGTTCGTTTTGACCCTTTAGAATTGGAAATTTTGAAAAGTAAAAATTTTGCATTATGTAAGTGAACTTTTTTTCTGGTTGAAATACACCGTAAAATGGCGACACAGCAGTCAAAAAATTGTAAAAAATAGGGATTTTCGTATGACAAAGTCATACACACATAAATATACATATGTGTATATATGTATGTATATATATATATATATATATATATATATATATATATATATATATGAGAGAGGCTTCTTTCAGAGTCTATACTAGAAGACACTTGCCCAAGGTGCCACACAGTGGACTGAACCCAGAACCATGTGGTTGGGGAGCAAGCTTCTGACCATAGCCATGCCTGCAACTAGCAGAAATTACTGTGGTACTTGTTCAATGTACTGCACTGTGGGGGTTGAGACTGGAACCATGTGATTGCAAAGCAAACTCCTTAACTATTCCTCTATCTGTGTCTCTATCCAAAATATTTATTTTTCACATCCTGTAGGTCATGGTTAATTTTCCCCTCTGTATAGTTTCCTGCATAAAGCATTTTTTTAATATATATATATATAAAGAAATCCCATTGCTCTGAAATTCTGAAAGCTGAGGTTAATAGGAGGGTTAGCAAAAGGGGAAGGAATCAAATTGAATTTGAAATCAAATTCGATGACTGGCATTCATGCTAGTGGAGCACTAAGAGTACCATCTCAGTGTGATCGTTGCCAGAGCAGCTAACTGGCTTCCGTGCTGGTGGCATGTAAAAAGCACCATTGAAGTGTGATAGTTGCCAGTGTTGCCTTACTGGCACGTGAAAAAAACATTCGAGCGAGGTCGTTGCCAGTGCCGTTGGACTGGCTCCTGTGCTGGTGGCACATAAAAGGCACCATTTGAGCGTGGCTGTTGCCAGTACCGTCTGACAAGCCCTCGCGCTGGTGGCACGTAAAAGCACCCACTACACTCTCGGAGTGGTTGGCGTTAGGAAGGGCATCCAGCTGTAGAAACTCTGCCAGATCTGATTGGAGCCTGGTGTAGCCATCTGGTTCACCAGACCTCAGTCAAATCGTCCAACCCATGCTAGCATGGAAAGCGGACGTTAAACGATGATGATGAGGAGGAGGAAGGAAAGGCTATATCTGAAGCTCCTAATATTAAAGGAACTAGTGAATTTCCAAGTCCTCTGCTTGTAGCAGGAATGACATTGACTGTCAGCTAGGGAACAAGAATTAAGGAAAGACCATGTTTGTTTGTTTACACAAGAGCAAGTGACTCATCTGTATATCTGAGATATCTTTCAACATTGTTTGTGTTAATTCCACTCCCATAATTCGGAGTTCCTGGACTATTTCTAATAAGCACAGTGATTTATCTGAAGCTACTGAACTTAGTACAGCTACCAACATTTTTTTTTTTCCTGCCACAATCGTATGTCTGAATGAGTTCACATTATGGCAATGTGGAGCAGTAGAAGAATTTGCAGAACTGTTGTGAAATCCAAATCACAAACTGGAAATTCAGAAAAACAAACCCGTGTATCTTTTGGTTGAATGTGGAATCAGGAATTTCGATACTCTCTGGATTAGTAATGGCAACTCATTTACCATTTGTTTTTGAATGTTTATGGGAATTTGCATTTTCTTTATGCTTCTCAACCAAAGGCACAGGTTGTATGTTGAAGGCAGAATCATTAGCACGCCGGGCAAAATGCCTAGCGATGTTTCGTCTGCTGTTGCATTCTGAGTTCAAATTCCGCCAAGGTCGACTTTGCCTTTCATCCTTTCGGGGTCGATAAATTAAGTACCAGTTATGCACTGGAGTCGATGTAATCGACTTAATCCATTTGTCTGTCCTTCTTTGTCCTCTCTGTGTTTAGCCCCTTGTGGGTAGTAAAGAAATAGGTTGTATGTTGCACCAAAACATTCAAGCATGGCCATCTCACTGAAGGTATTCGTCTTTTATCTTTTGCTTGTTTCAGTCAGCCATGCTGGAGCACTGCCTTGAAGAATTTTAGTTGAACAAATTGACTCCAGTAATTTTTAAGCCTGGTACTTATTCTATCAGGCTCTTTTGCCAAACTGCTAAGTTATAGGGACATAAACACACCAACACCAATTGTCAAGTGGTGATGGGAGACAAAGAAAGATACATGAGTAGATATCATCATCATCATCATCTTTGTTTAATGGCTGCCTTCCAAATGGGACGATTTCACAAGAGCCAGCCAGGCAGAAGCCTACACCAGACTTCTGTAACTGTTTTGGCAGGATTATTACAGCTGGATGCTCTTCCTGACACCAACCATTCAGCAAAGTGGACTTAGTGCTTTTTATGTGGCATAAGCACAGGCGAAGTCAGTTTTGGCAAGGTTTTTACAGCTGGATACCCTTCCAAATGGCAACCACTTTACAGTGTGGACTGGGTGCTTTTAAGTGGCACCTGCACTGACAGGGTCACCAAGTACTTGCAAGACAAAAATATTTCAAAAATATGTGTATATATACACATATACGACAGGTTTCTTTCAGTTTGTCTACCAGATCCACTCAAAAGGTTTTGGTCGCCCAAAGTTACAGTAAAGACACTTGCTCAAGGTGCCATGCTGTCAGACTGAACCCCATTTTGTATTTTCTAAGTTTTAGATTGTTATTAGTAGTTTTTTTGTTGAATATAATCCCATCCAGTTGTTTTCGTCTATTCCCTATTGAATTTTATGACACTCAAAGGGTGGAATGAGAGCTGGGCACAGCTGTTTGAGAGCTAATGAGTTCACACAACTGACTGAGCACTCAGACTGTATTGGTGACAGTATGTATTGACACTCATACACACAAACAGAAAGGGAGAGAGAGAGAATGGGAGGGAGAGAACGAGAGAAAAACATTAAAATGTCTGATGTCAAATAAGTCAGTGTTGAAGGCAGTGAGCTGGCAGAAATGTTAACATGCCAGGCAAAATGCTTAGTGGTATTTCGTCTGCCACTATGTTCTGTGTTCAAATTCTGCTGAGGTCGACTTTGCCTTTCATCCTTTCGGGGTTGATAAATTAAGTACCAGTTATGCACTGGGGTCGATATAATCGACTTAATCCGTTTGTCTGTCCTTGTTTGTCCTCTCTGTGTTTAAGCCCCTTGTGGGTAGTAAAGAAATAGGTATTTCGTCTGCTGCTATGTTCTGAGTTCAAATTCCACTTTACCTTTTATTCTTTCGGGGTCGATATAATCGACAATCTGTTTGTCTGTCCTTGTTTATCCCCTCTGTGTGTAGCCCCTTTTGGGCAGTAAAGAAATAAGTCAGTGTTGAATCGGCAACGCTAAAGCAGTGGCGCCAGAACAGCTGTGCCAAAACATCTCATACTTGATCAAAGGGAGTCTCAAGAAAATTTGTATGGAAAAAAGGGGTTAGGAGGAAAGAAAGTCTGAGAGATAATGCTTTATGTAACTAAAACAAAAAAAAAAAACTTATTCTGTTTTCTCCAGATTCTGCAGCCGTTACTGGTTGAGCATTTCTCTTATGAAGAATTGAAAGAAATCCAAACGCAAGTCATTGATCACCATACCCACTTACAAGAACATAAAGTCTATGTTGCAGAATTATACCAAAGCCTTCTTCATGGTAAGAATAATTCTTTAACCAATACGTAACTCATTGTAATTAAGTCACTAAGCTAATTATATGTTACTGAGCTAATAATAAATTTATTTCAGTTTGTTCAGTTCAGTGAGATTGCAAATGGTATTGTGGACATTCAACTAAGTGGTCCATGTTTCATGTCTTGGTTGCCACTACTGTTTTGTCCCTCTGGCCAGGACATTTAACACTCAAATGGCTATGTTCACCTTGTCAAAAATAGGTAACAGAGGGTAGGAAAAGCTCTCCATCCATAAGCAATAAGAATAAAAAAAGAAAAAAATGTGTTTAGGTTATCTGAACACCCAACTAGTCTAAGCTAAGACTAAGTTTTACTGTTGTGTTCATATTTTAATATTGGTGATTAATGTTTCTTTTATAAATATTATTATTCTGCTATGAAAGATTCAAGTGAGGTCATTGCCAGTACCGCCTGACTGGCCCCTGTGCCGGTGGCACGTAAAAAGCGCCCGCTACCCTCTCGGAGTGGTTGGCGTTAGGAAGGGCATCCAGCTGTAGAAACTCTGGCAGATCAAGATTGGAGCCTGGTGCAGCCATTTGGTTGGCCAGACCTCAGTCAAAATCGTTCAACCCATGCTAGCATGGAAAGCGGACGTTAAACGATGATGTTGATGATGATGATGAATACTGATCATGAAGAGGAGTTTGTTTCACTCAGCTCATTTGCCCAGAATGAACTCGTCATCAGTGATACCCCTATTACCCAATTACTGGTTAAAACTGGTTCTCCATCAGCTATAACGATGAGTGTTGCAGTTGATCTGATCAAAGGGGCAGCTTGCTTGTGAAATTAACATGCGAATAGTTGAGCACCCCACAAACACTCGTACCCTTAACCCTTTAGTATTTAAACCGGTCATATCCGGCCAAAATATTTAACCTGTTTTATGTTCAAACTGACCATATCCAGGCTCTCACACCTACCCTACAATGTTATTCTACATTAAGTAATTACACCATCAAGATCTTGAAGATATGAGATAATGCACGATTAATTCAAATCAATGGGAATCAATAAGCATTACGTTTGATAGAATAATCTGAACACTAAAGGGTTCACATAGTTCTCAGGGAGATTCAGCACGACACAGAATGTGACAAGGCTGGACCTTTAAAATACAGGTACTATTCATTTTTGCCAGCTGAGTGGAGTGGAGCAATGTGAAATAAAGTGTCTTGCTCAAGGACACAACATGCCACTGGGAATCGAACTCACAACCATATGATTATGAGCCAAATACACTAACCACTAAGCCATATGCATTCACCAATTACTGAGTACAACCAGTGTGGCAATTCATCTCTTTCTTCTGGAGATATGCTGTGACTGCAAAGACCTGACAAATGAAGTGAGTTCATGGTTTGCAGGACAGCCTGCTATACTTACCTTGGATCGTAGGGCAACCTGCTGTGCTTCAGGAGACCTATTGAGTGAAGTATATCAAGATCAAAATAAGAATCAAATGGAAATTGTAGTTGTGATACTCGTGCTGGTGGCACGTGAAAAATACCATCCGAACGTGAACGATGCCAGTGCCGCCTTGACAGGTGTTCCTACTGGTGGCACGTAAAAAGCACCAACCGATCGTGGCTGTTGCCAGCCTCCCCAGGCACCTGTGCCGGTGGCACGTAAAAAGCACCAACCAATCATGCCCATTGCCAGCCTCCCCTGGCACGTAAAAAGCACCCACTACACTCATGGAGTGGTTGGCATTAGGAAGGGCATCCAGCTGTAGAAACACTGCCAGATCAGACTGGAGCCTGGTGCAGCCTCCTGGTTTCCCAGATCCCGGTCAAACCGTCCAACCCATGCTAGCATGGAAAGTGGATGTTAAACGATGATGATGATGATGATGTCTGGGTAGGCTATTTATTTCACTTTCCTTTCTCTTTTTCAGATAACTTCTATGGTGATACTGAATCTAAAATGGAGGAAACGGAAGAGAAGGAAGAAAAAGAGATATGTGACAAAAAAGAGACCCTGGTTCCAGTCGAGAGTCAACTGCCTGACGAAGTTTGGCTTCAGATTTTCTCTTTCCTGAATCCGCTTGAGCTCATGTACTGTTCTAAGATGTCTGTAAACTGGAATCGGCTTACCATGGACCCGTCCCTTTGGACGGTAATGAATCCAACCTATTGGGCGAGAGGTAAGTGTGTAGAAATATTCACAGTGTCCGATTATTTACTCAGAATAATATTAACCAGGGAGAAATAAGTGTACAATTAATGCAGTTTAGTTGTGAGAAGGAAAGACAAACTATAAATAACATGCAGTTTTAAAAAGACGAGCTTGCTTAGCAACCGCATGGTTCCAGGTTCAGTTCCACTGCGTGGCACCTTGGGCAAGTGTCTTCTACTATAGCCTCTGGCCGACCAAAGCCTTGTGAGTGGATTTGGTAGACGGAAACTGAAAGAAGCCCGTCGTATATGTGTGTGTGTGTGTATATATATATATATGCGCGCGTGTGTGTGTGTGTGTATATGTTTGTTGTCTGTTTGTGCCCCCCACCATCACTTGACAACCGATGTTGGTGTGTTTATGTCCTCATAACTTAGCGGTTCAGCAAAAGAGACCGATAGAATTAATACTAGACTTACAAAGAATAAGTCCTGGAGTCGATCTGTTCGACTAAAGGCGGTGCTCCAGCATGGCCACAGTCAAATGACTGAAATGAGTTAAAGAATAAAAAAAAAAAGAGTAATTTTCACAAAGACACACCATATGCAAATCATCATCATATGTGAATGTGTTTTTGTCTGTACTCTTGCCTTGACATCACATGGTAGTTGTAAATGAGTATCACCATCATACAAGCAGTGTTGTTCATATCCAGTCCTCTGTGAAAAACATGTCTGGCCATGGGGGAAATATTACCCTGCTTGAGAACAGGAAGGGCATCTGGCCATAGAAAACCTGCCTCAATAAATTCCATCTCAATCATGTGGGCATGGAAAAGTGGATGTTAACTGATGATGTTAAAAATATTTAAGATTTTTTATTTTATCAAATATATGACGAAGACTGTGACTGTGAAGACCCGACAAATGAAGTGAGTTCATGGCTCGCAGGACGGCCTGGTGTGCTAACCTTGGATCGTAGAGTGACCCGCTGTTCTTGAGGAGACATTGAGTCAAGTACGTCAAAATAAAAATCAAATGGAAATTGTAGTTAAGATACCCGTGCCAGTGACACGTAAAAAGCACCGTCCGAACGTGGCAGATGCCAGCATGGCCTGACTGGTGTCCGTGTCGGTGACACGTAAAAGCACCAACCGATCGTGGCCGTTTGCCAGCATCCTCTGGCCCCTGTGCCAGTGGCACGTAAAAAGCACCGTCCGAACGTGGCAGATGCCAGCACCGCCTGACTGGCGTCCGTGTCCGTGACACGTAAAAGCACCAGCCGATCATGGCTGTTGCTAGCCTCCTCTGGCCCCTGTGCCAGTGGCATGTAAAAAGCACCCACTACACTCACAGAGTGGTTGGCATTAGGAAGGGCATCAAGCTGTAGAAACACTGTCAGATCAGACCAGTGCCTGGTGCAGCCTCCTGGCTTCCCAGACCCCAGTCAAACCATCCAACCCATGCTAGCATGGAAAACAGACGTTAAACGATGACGATGATGATGATGATTTTTGTTATTACTTCATACTTTCCCATCATCACTGATTACAGCTTGCTCTGTCTTGTGCATGTACAGTGTTTCTTTTTTTAATTCTGTAGATAATCCATGCCAGATCTGTTCTGTGACTAACTGCTAATGCGTTTGTCACATGATATTCCTTATCTAGTTGTTAGTGTTTTTTTTTTATCATTCTTGGCATATGTGTTACAGTGGAAATTGTTTTCAACTTCAATGCACAGGATGTTTTTGTCTTCAGTTTTATACATTCCTTTCTGTTATCTCCCTGGGTCAAAACAACCTGTTGGTATTTTTGAAAATGGATAGCCAAAGGAATGGCTCAACTTCCTGATGAATAATATCTGTTATCAAGGACTGTCTAATGAAATGCTGAAGAGACAACAGCAACAGTGTCCTTGAACTTTAGTGCATTAAAGGTGATAGGACACTCATCTTGGTATATAGGTCCCAGGGTTTTTTCTTCTTTTTTTGAGACATTGTTTTGGGAAAACGGTGTCGTCTGTGCCATTGAATATGGTAGTTTCTTTCATCATCATCATTGTTATCACTTGCCACTTTGTTGTTGATCATTTGTCTTTTATTAAATGTGCTTTCATGGTTTAACCACAGGTTTCTGGACATTCAAAAGTAATGATAATTTGTTGGAAGAAGTGACCCTGTCCGGTGTCTGCCCTCGAACTGCCATCCAGTTTGATGAAGATGCTGATATTGATGAGTCTGCCAATGCCTCTAGCAAGGTAAAATTACTGTTCTGAAATCTCTAGAGCTAACAAATCTGTGTGTGTTTTCATAACTGTTAGTGTTAGATTTTGACATTTCTTGCAGGATAGTTATAAGCTGGGTTATTTCTGCAAATTTTGGCATTTCCATGAATTATTGAGAACTTTTTTTCCTTCTGCTTTATTCTAATGGCAGCCATATATGCCTTATGATATTAACAAAGCTGCATTTCAAAAGTCAAATTTTTGTTTTCTTTAGAACCAGAAAATATCACAGGCCGGATCTGATGTGAAGTCTCGTATGAAGCACAAATGTGATGCATTCCTGTAGCAATGCTTTTGCTATACACACAAACACCCTATTTCTCTTTATTACCCACAAGGGGCTAAACACAGAGAATACAAACAAGGACAGACAAACGGATTAAGTTGATTATATCGACCCCAGTGCGTAACTGGTACTTAAATTATTGATCCCGAAAGGATGAAAGGCAAAGTCGACCTCGGCGGAATTTGAACTCAGAACGTAGCGGTAGACGAAATACGTATTTCTTTACTATCCACAAGAGGCTAAACACAGAGAGGACAAACAAGGACAGACAAACGGATTAAGTCGATTATATCGACCCCAGCGCGTCACTGGTACTAAATTTATCGACCCCGAAAGGATGAAAGGCAAAACTTTCAACCTTCTATATACCTATTTCTTTACTGCCCACAAGGGGCTAAACACAGAGAGGACAAACAAGGACAGACAAACGGATTAAGTCGATTATATCGACCCCAGTGCGTCACTGGCACTAAATTTATCGACCCCGAAAGGATGAAAGGCAAAACTTTCAACCTTCTATATACCTATTTCTTTACTACCCACAAAGGGCTAAACACAGAGAGGACAAACAAGGACAGGCAAACGGATTAAGTCTATTATATCGACCCCAGCGCGTAACTGGTGCTTAATTTATCGACCCCGAAAGGATGAAAGGCAAAGTCGACCTCGGCGGAATTTGAACTCAGAACATAGCAGCAGACGAAATACTGCTGAGCATTTCGCCTGGCGCGCTATCGTTTCTGCCAACTCGCCACCTTCTATACACAAACACCCTATTTCTCCTCTGCTTCCCAAGAAGGCCATCCTGCTAATTAGCAAAAATTCACCCCATTAACATGCTACTGCCTACGTACCATAAATAGAATCTTTCTCTTTCTTTTCTGCCTTGCTATAACAGCTTCTGTTCCCATAAACTAATAAGCAGCCTCCTATCTTCGCTTGATGCACTTGTCTCTTCCCCAAACCTGCATTATGCACTTTGCCTAAGCCTTTCTTTGCAAGCTTCACCCACTGATCCTCACGGACATCACCTGTTTATCAAGGCTTTTTATCCATCCGTCCATCTTCTCTGCCCACTATTCTTGGATAGGTCATGGGGGTAGAGTTCTCAGGCACCGCCTCCTTTCACACGGAATTTCGTCTTTCTGAACCAAGGATCCTGAAGTGACTTACGTATAATGGAACTGTGATTATGTATATAAGAAAAAATACATATAAGTGGAAACACTTTGTTGGCCTTTTATGGTTTTTATTATTTATATAATATGTTATATATTATATTCATAGTATTTAATGTAATATTATAATCATCATCATTGTTTAATGTCCGTTTTCCATGCTAGCATGTGTTGGACGGTTCAACCTGGGATCTGGGAAGCCAGGAGGCTGCACCAAGCTCCAGTCTGATCTGGCAGTGTTTGTACAGCTTGATGCCCTTCCTAACGCCAACCACTCCAAGAGTGTAGTGGGTGCTTTTTACGTGCCACTGGCACAGGTGCTTTTTATGTGCCACTGGCACAGGTGCCAGTAGTGCTTTTTATGTGCCACTGGCACAGGTGCCAGACGAGGCTGGCAACGGCCACAATCGGATGGTGCTTCTTTACATGCCACCGGCACGGAAGCCAGTCGGGGTGGTGCTGGCAACGGCCACGTTCGGATGGTTCTCTTATGTGCCACCGGCACTGGTATCACAGCTACAATTTCCATTGATGTTGATCGAAGTGATAATATAAATAAATTATTGGATTGTCAATAGAATATCTCTATATTTAATTTATCTTTACACACACACACACATCTATTTGCTTTAGTTTGTCTTTGAAATTCTACCTTGTTCTTTCTTATCTTTACAGTATTTCACTGAAAGAAAATTCATTGCATCTTTGAGTGAGAGTCCTTTTTTGGAACGGATTGGTCATGGAGTTCAGAAACTTGACCTAGCTTATTGTCATGGAGTCACTGATGATGTGGTAAGAGGCCTTTTCAGTCTTTGATTTATATATATATATATTCTCTTATACTTTTGTTTCAGTCATTTGACTGCGGCCATGCTGGAGCATTGCCTTTAGTCAAGCAAATCGACCCCAGGACTTATTCTTTGCAAGCCCAGTATTTATTCTATCTGTCTCTTTTGCTGAACCGCTAAGTTACAAGAACATAAACACACCAGCATCAGTTGTCAAGCGATGGTGGGCGGGGGAAGAAACACAGACATGCAAGCACTCATACACACACACACACACACATTTACGATGGGCTTCTTTCAGTTTCCATCTACCAAATCCACTCATAGGGCTTTGGTCGGCCCGAGGCTATAGTAGAAGACACTTGCCCAAGGTGCCACGCAGTGGGACTGAACTAGGAACCATGTGGCTGGTAAGCAAGCTACTTACCACACAGCCACTCCTGCGCCTATATATCTTTATCTTTTTTTTTGTTTTTTTGGTCATTGGACTGCAAGCCATGCTGGGGCACTGTCGCGAAGGGTTTTATTCAAATTGACCTCAGGGCTTATTTTTTAAGTTTGATACTTATTCTGTCGGTCAGTTTTGTGGTGTGTGTGGGGGAGCAAAGAGATGTATACATGCATACACACACCACACACACACACACATGACATGTTTTTCCGCAGTTTTTATCTACCGAATCCACCGAATCCATTGGTCATCCTAGCGCTATAGTAGAAAATTCTTGCTCAAAGTGCCATACAGTGGAATTGAACCTGAAGTCATGTGGTGTAAATCAAAAATTTCTTCGCCACAGCCATTTATTTTCTATATGCTGTGTCGGTCAGTGTTTGTCCCCCACCACCCTATGACAACCAGTGGTGGTGTGTTCCCATCCCTGTAATCTAGCAGTTCAGCAGAAGAGACTGATAGAATAAGTACTAGGCTGCAGGAAAATAAATGAGTCCTTTTAATTTGCTTTGTAACTTTTTGTGCTCCAGTAAATTATTTCTCACTCAACCTTTCCCTAAGGAATCTTTATAAATCATCAAGGTTCTTGCAAAGAAAAGATCCTTTGAAATCGTAATTGAATAAAAAAGGTACAATTGCTACTAGAATGAGAGGGTGGATTACACAGTTAAGATCTTTGTAATGTTTTGTCCTTAAGCAAGGCACATAACTCTGCTTGTTCTAGTTGTTAGCTTAAAACAAAAATATTGAAAGCTTGCTTTATTCTTACTCCCTGTATAACGTGTATAAGGAACCCTCTAAATTTTGGGGCTTTAAATTTGGAAAAAGGGTTTTGTAAGGGATTATAATACTATCCATGCTTAAGAAATTCCCATATTTTTTAACCTAATTTTTGACAAAAAGTGCTCCCTATACTTGTTAAAATACAGTAATTTGTAACAGAAAGGGCATCCTGCTAGAAAACAGTTTATTTCCATGTATAGTTTCACCTATGGAAAATAATGTAAAATATTGTAATTTTTGTATGAAATGGTTTTTGAGTAAACTTTAAATCATTAGCAATCGTCATTATTTAACATCCATTTTCCATGCTGGCATGGGTTGGATAGTTCAACTGGAGCTGGTGAGCCGAAGGACTGCACCAGACTCCAGTTCTCTGGTTTGGTATGGTTTGTATAGCTGGATGCCTTCCCTAATGCCTATCACTTTACAGTGTATACTGGGTGCTTTTTTACAGAGCACCAGCACTAGTGAGGTCACCAAGTACCATAAATCCTCAAGTATAATCCGCACTTTTTTCCCCAAAATTTAAAGGTCAAAATCCCTAGTGCATACTATATACGAGGTTAAAAATGAAAAATATTTTCTAAGTAATGTCCGAGTCTCTATTTGCTGTCTGGCAATGTTTATTCAGACGCATTTTGTGATGTCAGGCGCGAAAATACCTTAAGCTAAGCCTGAAAGCAATGAAGTCATAAAAGAATCATCCATAACTTGCAGTAAACAACATTTATTAAACGTTATTACTGTTATTTCTTTATTTTCTGCAAACAAAATGCACAAAAAAGCTGCACGTTTGCATTATGTTATATGTACAATAATAATAAAAGATGTTACTGTATACATTTTTACAAACCAAGGACATTATATAGACTTCCTTGACTCAAGTTAGAGAAGGGGTGCGTGTTATACACATGGTTTAGGTTTTACAGAGGTACAGCCCCCTAAAAATCCCCTGCGTATTATACTCAAGGGTGGACTATACTTGAGGATTTATGGTAACTTGCAAGACAAGACCTCTACTCAGCTTTGTGAGGAGTTGTATCGAGGGAGGTGGTTTTATGCCAGGTGATGAGGGGTTAGGGTATGATAGAAGGGACAGGAACAGGTGTGTTGCCGTTGGGAGGTATACAGTTACTCTAGTTGGAAACGAAAGACGGTGATGGAGATGTATCAGGGTGCCCTTTCAGGTTACAGGAAAGTGAATATAAGGGAAGTTGCATGGGTGGGTAAGTAAGTTCATAGGAGTGTGAAGGAGAGGGGCAGGTGGATAGAAGAGAAGTGCTGTGAGTGGTGAACACAGTGGAAACATCAATTGGTTATTGATTGCTTTGTTGACTGCTTCAAAAATATGTTCATTCAAGATAGATAACTCTGTTCTGTAAACTAAAATATAATTATCTTTTAAACTTGCATCTTCTGGTCTTAGCTTCTCAACCTATTTAAGAGAACCAGTAGCATGTCACTCATAGTTAGTGATCTATGTATTAACTTTGTTTTTACCAATTTTAATATTCTGTATATCCCACAACACTCGACATGTTATCCTCTTTTCGTTTTCTCAGTTGTTTTATTTGTTCATCATGATCATCATCGTTTAATATCCACTTTCTAAATAGCATGGGTTAGATGGAATTAATTGAGGCAGATTTCTTATGGCCAGATACCCATCCTGTCACCAACCCACGTTTACAACCATCACATGATGTCGAAATACAGGGTAGTTTTTTTGACATATTTTAAGATGAAAGCAGCTCATCTTATATGTTGGCAGATACAATAATTTCTGACAACTATTCCAATAGTGGATAATCTCTATACATATAAAGCTGAAGTTGTCTGTGTGTGTATGGCAGGTTTGGTAGCCTTCAACTAACACTATCTCCTCCGAGACCCTGCGGCGCAAGTTGACCAAAATTGAGAGTATGATAGAAGGCTTGCTCTTCCTTCCGTAGAAGAAAAAATTCAAATCGGACCGTGTTAACACCAAAAATTATTTACATCAACATGGTGCTATTTTTCCTATGAAAATCCCGATTTTTTACGATTTTTTTACTGCTGTGTCGCCATTTTTCGGTGTATTTCAACCAGAAAAATGTTCACTTAAAGAGAATAACAAGCTACATAATGCAAATTTTTACTTTTCAAAAATTCCAATTCTAAAGGGTCAAAACAGCCCCAAGCAATGCTGAGCGATACTGCTAGTTTAGAAATAAAAATAAGTGTAATTATTTATGTATGATTGTCATAGTCACTGTCATTTATTTAAGAATTCTTTCCATGTTTAAAAAAAAACCCCAAAAATCCTTTATTCAAATTGTTTGATTAACATTTTCTTTTTTATTGCAGCTTCGAGAATTTTTGTCCTTTTGTCCTAACTTAGAGTTCCTAGATATTTCTCAAACAAAAATCTCTGATAAAGCATTCAAAAGGTTAGTTCTGTTTTGTTCTTTAAAATTTCCATTTATAAACTGTTGAAACTGTCAGTGAAATTGTCTTGTTCCAATTTTCAATTTCTTTTATCAATAAGATCTTTAGATTTTAATTTAGATTTATGAAATGAATTTATAATTAATGCTACTTCTATCAGTATTATAATTATTTTAAGTTAATGCTAAATTTAACAGATGTAATAGCTATTACATTGTACCTTTAAACAAAACATATTCCCTTTATTTACATAAATTTTAGTGGGATTAAGTAATTTATTTATAAATGATTAACTGTATTGGGGAAGAATGTAAAATCCTGATACATGTATCTGGCTTTGTTATAAATCCATCCAAGTTGTAAAGGAAGTGATATAAAAAATGCTTAATGGATCATCATTATCATTTACTGGCACGTGAACAAAACATTCGAGCAATGTTGTTGCCAGTGCCACTGGACTGACTCCTGCACAGGTGGCACATAAAAAACACCATTCGAGTGAGGTCGTTGCCAGTACCGCCAGACTGGCCCTCGTGCTGGTGGCACGTAAAAGCACCCACTGCTCTCTCGGAGTGGTTGGTGTTAGGAAGGGCATCCAGCTGTAGAAACTCTGCCAGATCAGATTGGAGCCTGGTGCAGCTATCTGGTTCGCCAGCCCTCAGTCAAATCATCCAACACATGCTAGCATGGAAAGCGGATGTTAGACGATGATGATGATGAATCACTTAAAATCATCCACCTTGAATTTCTATGGATGACACTCATCATCATAATCATTTAACACCCATTTTCCATGCTGGCATAGATTCAATGGTTTAACAGGAGCTGGCATGGCTGGAGAGCTGCACCAGGCTCCAGTTGTCTGATTTGGCATAGTTACTATAGCTGGATGCCACTCCTAAAGCCAACCTGTAGAAAGCTATAGAAACTCTGCCAGATCAGATTGGAGCCTGGTGCAGCCATCTGGTTTGCCAGTCCTCACTCAAATCGTCCAACCCATGCTAGCATGGAAAGCGGACGTTAAACAATGATGATGATGGTGATGATGATTGAAAAAGATCAAAGTAAATGGTGGGGGGGATCTATGTGTGTCTATATACTCCCACACACATACACAACGCACAGACATACACACACCTAATGTGATTTTGCTTTCTTCTTTCAGTCTTGGTGAAAATGGCTGTGGCTATAAACTACAACACCTAGATTTTACTGGTTGTATTAATATCACTGATAAGACTCTGAAAAAAATCTCACTGGTTGTAGGAAATCCAGTATTTAACTCTAAATCGTTCCCCATTTTGAAGCTGAAAACGTCTTCAGAAATCGAATCTTGTCCATTCGTGTCATCGCAGTGTGGCATGCAAAATAAAAACTGCTCAGAACTACGGCCATTTAACATCGGTGATGACCTGTTGCCGGATTGCTGCATCGGCTGCAACATCCCGACGGTTTCTTGTCCCTTGAATGCAAATAAATATGAAAACGTTGTCATGAACAACAGAGACAATTTACGACAGACTTTAAGGACTTCAAATTCGCTGAAGAAACTTCATAATGAATTTATGTCGTTTAGTGACTTTTTGACTTGTGATCGGACACTGACTAAAATCAAACCACAATCTTGTCAGGAGCAAAGCAGAGGACTTACGTATCTAAATCTATCTGGTTGTTTCCATATCACCAATGAAGGTCTCAGGTAAGTTTACCTGCAGTTTTTGTCTATAATAATAATATCTATAGTTGCTGGTCAGTTTTTAGTGCACCTCTCTTGTTTTCTAACAATTAATATTGTTGGAAAAGGAAACATTGCCAGTGCTACTGAGAAAATTGTTACAACATGGCAAATTGTTTTTTTTTTATTGTTTTACATTCATTTTCCTGTCCGTATTTTTTTCTTGATTTTTTTGTGCAGTTCTTTGTTACGTCCCTTTTTGCATTACATTTTTTTCTTGCTCGTTTTACCCCTCTACGAGGTTATTTTATTTTAATTCTCTCGTAGGAAGGCCTAGCATGGCCAGACGTGTCCTGTCTTGCCTTCAAAACACGCTATGTCTGCTAGCGACAGCTGATGAAGGGGATTTTTCCTTGTGCAGCATGTCCTGTACTTCGTTTTTCTGCTGTACATAATTGTTTTTCCCATTTTCGTTTTCATCTTGTACTACGTCTCTGTCCTTGTTGTAACAAAATGGCTTTTCCGTTTTCGTTTCTGTTGATTTTTACGTCTTCTTGTGGTGTCCTGTACGTATATATATTTATATATGCATGTATATATACATGTAGATGTCAGTACGTACATATATGTTTGTATGTATGCATATATTTTATTTATTACATATATATATATATATAAGTAAATAAATGAATGGAGTTGAACGAAGATGTTAACAAAATTCCTTTACTCTCGACATATGTTTCGAAGACAACATGGTTTCATTCCAAAGGAATAAACGGTCGCTTCAACCGTGTTTCTGACGTGAATTTGCTACCCTGGTATCAGTTCAGCGAATTTTCCATGTTGACAGCAAACAGGATAATTCATTCACCTATCAATATATATATATATATATATATATATATATATATATATATATATACATACTCTTTTACTTGTTTCAGTCATTTGACTGCAGTCATACTGGAGCACCGCCTTTAGTCGCGCAAATCGACCCCAGGACTTATTCTTTGTATATGCCCAGTACTTATTCTATTGGTCTCTTTTGCCTAACCGGTAAGTTACAGGGACATAAACACACCAGCATCGGTTGTGAAGCGATGCTGGGGGGACAAACACAGACACACACATACATATACACACACACACACACACACATATTTATATATACACACATATATACGACGGGCTTCTTTCAGTTTCCGTCTACCAAATCCACTCACAAGGCTTTGGTCGGTCCAAGGCTATAGTAGAAGACACTTGCCCAAAGTGCCAAGCAGTGGGACTGAACCCAGAACCGTGTGGTTGGTAAGCAAGCTGCTTACCACACAGCCACTCCTGTGCCTATTGTGTATGTGTATGTGTGTGTAGAACAATGAAGAAATAAGTGATGTAGATATCCACTTTATACAGCTCAACCAAGTAGCGCTCTGATAGAGCTTCAGGAATATGAAATTAGAGAGAGGAGAAAACAAATTCAAAGGCCGATGTATATATATATTCATTCAATCCATAGTAACGAAACTCTCCATATACCTTGTATACTATGGTGAATTTCGTTAATATAGATTGAATGAATGTATACATCGGCTTTTGAATTTGTTTTCTCCTCTCTTTAATTATATATATATATATATATATATATAAAAATTAAGGGTAAAAATTGATATTAGTCAATTAAAACCAGTGGTCTAGCACATTAAAAAGAATCCGAAGATTAAAATATTTATATATACTGCCAAAAGTAGAGGCATTTGAAAAATACTTCCGAACTTAATAGGTTGTACTTTTTGCATGCGGGACTCCGGTACCGTTTTTCATCTAGTACAGCATATTATGCTCATAGCAAACTGCGCTGACGAAGCTACAGATATCCTTGTGATATTAATAGCTGAAACCGTTCGGTACGCAGGTGATTATTCCATTTCGTATATTTCTTTTGTCTTATCTATTGCTTTAGGTCGTGCTGAATTTTATTTTATTTGAGAACAAAATCTTTGTGGAGAATGGCGATTTGACGTCTATATCTAGCATGTTGACTGTCCACTTTTTCGTGTTCAGTCCTTAATTGGTATATATATATATATATATATACTCTTTACTCTTTTACTTGTTTCAGTCATTTGACTGCAGCCATGCTGGAGCACCGCCTTTAATCGAGCAACTCGACCCCGAGACTTATTCTTTTGTAAGCCCAGTACTTATTCTATCGGTCTCTTTTTGCCGAACCGCTAAGTAACGGGGACATAAACACACCAGCATCGGTTGTCAAGCAATGCTAGGGAGATAAACACATACACGCATATATGTATATATACATATATATGACGGGCTTCTTTCAGTCTCCGTCTACCAAATCCACTCACAAGGCTTTGGTCGGCCCGAGGCTATAGTAGAAGACACTTGCCCAAGGTGCCACGCAATGGGACTGAACCCGGAACCATGTGGTTGGTAAACAAGCTACTTACCACACAGCCACATATATATATATATCTTATATAAAATCCGTTCTGCCTGTCTGTGTGTGTGTGTGTGTGTCTTCTAGGATCTCGGGTATCCTCCATCCGATTGCACTCAAATTTGATATGTAGAAGGTATCAGGGCGTGTATAATCCAGCTGAAGAAATCCTCTCCAGCATGAAGAAGTTGGTATTAAAATGCTGCTGCTGCTGGTGATGATGATGATGATGATTATCAACAACCTTTAAAATATACCTATTTCATTACTACCCACAAAGGGCTAAACATAGAAGGGACAAACAAGGACAAACAGATTAAGTTGATTACATCGACCCCAGTGCAAAACTGGTACTTATTTAATCGACCCCGAAAGGATGAAAGGCAAAGTCAACCTCGGTGGAATTTGAACTCAGAACGTAGCGGTAGACGAAATACCTATTTTTTTACTACCCACAAGGGGCTAAACACAAAGAGGACAGACAAAAGGATTAAGTCGATTATATCGACCCCAGTGCGTAACTGGTACTTATTTAATCGACCCCGTAAGGATGAAAGGCAAAGTCGACCTCGGCGGAATTTGAACTCAGAACGTAGCGGCAGACGAAATACCGCTAAGCATTTCGCCCGGCGTGCTAACGTGTCTGCCAGCTCACCGCCTTCCTTTAAAATATACCAATGTGTTGAGATGAAACCTGAAACAAAAATCAATACAACGGATGCTCGGATGGTGGCTGCTGATTATTAATCAGTATCTTGTTTCATTTAGGTTAGACGTAAAGCGATATCAAAGCAAGATGTATAGTTTTGATGATGTTTAATTAGCACAGCGAAACTTGCACTTGTGACATGCAATTGATTGACACAAGTACATCTGCATCAGTTTCACTTTTGTTTAGAACATTTTTCTCTCTTCTTTTTTCCAGTTTTTTGCAATTTTCTTTGGAGACCATAGTTATGGCTTATGTCCGTATCAGACTTATAATCACTTGCCCAGGGGCTGCATAGCAACATCGAACTCAAAACCATGTGATTGGGAAGCAAGCTTCTTTTATACTTGACCAGGCCTGCACCAATGTATCATAATATTTTGTTTTGAGGCTTTGTATGGGCCCTGTGCTAGTGGCACATAAAAAGCACCCATTACACTCTTGGAGTTGTTGGCGTTAGGAAGGGCATCCTACCATAGAAACCTTTCCAAATCAGATTGGGACCTGGTACAGCTCCCTAGCTTATCAGTTTTTTGTCAGACCATCTAATCCATGCCGGCATGGAAAGCAGATGTTAAATAATGATGATAATCTTTTATTCAATGAATGAATGTGGGTTTCAAATTTTGGCACAAGGCCAGCAAATTCAGGAGAAAGGAGTACGTCAATATCGCATCGACCTCAGCACTCAACTGGTATTTTATTTCTTTATTGCCCACAGGGGGCTTGCGAGCTGGCAGAAACATTAGCACGCCAGGCGAAATGCTTACTCGTATTTCGTCTGCCGTTATGTTCTGAGTTCAAATTCTGCCGAGGTCGACTTTGCCTTTCATCTTTTCGGGGTCGATAAATTAAGTACCAGTTACGCACTGGGGTCGATGTAATCGACTAAATACCTATGCCTGTCCTTGTTTGTCCCCTCTGTGTTTAGCCCCTTGTGGGTAGTAAAGAAATAGGTATTTACTTTATTGACACCGAAAGGATGAAAGGCAAGGGTTGACCTCGATGGGATTTGAACTCAGAACATAAAGACTGACAAAATACTGCTAAGCATATTGCCCAGCATGCTAACCAGGTTCTGTCTGCTCGCCACCTTTAAAATGAAAAGCTAAGTTGACCCTTGTGGCATTTGAACATAAAGAAATGCTGCTAAACATTTTTGACTGAAGCACTAACGATTCTACCTCCTCACCATTAACGAAATATTGATTGATTATTTATTAGTAAATGAAATCTTGTGGAAGCCATTGGCCTAATCTTTTGCATTATGCTCGCAAGTCAGAGACATTGCTCGTCTCGCTTCACTGGCCGATAATAGATTCCGCTTCTACTTCACGCTTGAGTGTTGAGTGTTAATATTGTGGCATCCAACCGTAAGACAATTATTTTTGTGGCAAGCAAATGTCTATGTTCGTTTCTAAAATAAATGATGTGCATAAACAGAATGAGTTTATGAATACGTGTTTCCTTTGAAGTAGCTCAGACATTGGTGTGCGGATTAGTTGGTAGGGTCCAAGGAAACCAGTCGGAGATTTGTGGTTTGCATCCTTCCACTGGCTGGCACTGCTGCTTCATCATCATCATTTAATGTCCACTGGTACTTAATTTATCGATCCCGAAAGGATGAGAGGTCGACTTTGCCTTTCATCCTTTCGGGGTCAATAAATTAAGTACCAGTTATGCACTGGGGTCGATGTAATCGACTTGATCCGTTTGTCTGTCCTTGTTTCTCCCCTCTGTGTTTAGCCCCTTGTGGGTAGTAAAGAAATACATTTAATGTCCACTGATCGATGCTTGCATAAACCAGACAGAATTTACTGGGGGCAAATTTTTTTTTGCGATTGGTTGCATATCCTATTGCCAACCCTCACCTGTTTTCAATCAGGGTAACATTTCTCATGGCTAGATATATTCAAGACAATAGTTCACACACACTCATTCTCTCTCTTATTCACTCACACACTAGGTTTCTTTCAATTTCTGTCTACCAATCCACTCTCATAGCTTTGGTCAATCCAGGCTTATAGTCACTTTCCCGGGGGCTGCATAGCAACATCGAACTCAACACCATGTGATTGGGAAGCAAATTTCTTAAACACTCGACCAGGCCTGCACCAATGAATCATAATATTTTGCTTTGAAGTTTTGTATGTTTAGTAGACATATTGAATGCTAGGTTTTATTTATTTATTTTTTTCTACAAAACACAGAATTTTGTCAGTGAACAGGTCGCTGTCTCAAAGCGATTAAAATATTTTGACAAATTAAATTTATATGTTGAAGTGAATCTAACGGCTTTTGTGTGTTTCGTAAATGGCTTATAGACACCTTCCATGCTGCAATTGTTTTCGTGCCAGCACACGATCTCAGATCGGGTCACTTGCTATGCAAGTACATCTCTGTAATTTCTACAAAGTATTTTATGGAAAAGGGTGACTCACATGCAAGTACAAAATAGTAGTTTGCAGGGTTGAACAGAAGTCGTCAAGCTGGTTTACCCTAGGTACATTAATTACAATGGTGTTCTTGTTGAATTACATAAGTCATCGAGTGGTGAACTGAAAGAAATATAGTTCCATTTTAAATGCCATACAGTATTTAGTTTCCTATTGCTGCATTCTGAGTTCAAACCACACTGATTCCAGTTTTGCCGTTTCTTCTTTTCAGAGCAATAAAAACAAATATCAGTAATTTACTAGGATCGGTTTAAATGCTAATAAACACTCGAAAAATTGTCCTTGGGCTTAAGAAATCAAAAATTTGCTAGCACCTTGGACGAAATGCTTAGCAGCATTTTATCTGCCTCTTTACGTTCAGAGTTCAAATACCATTGAGGCCATCTTTGCCTGTCATCTCTTTCAGGGTCGATAAAATACAGTACAGCCAAGTACTGGGGTTGATGCAATCGACTTGCCTTCTCCCCTTAAAATTGCTGGCCCTGTGCCAAAATTAGAAAAATCTTATACATTATTGCTGCAAACGAAATCACAGTCGCGGCAGATACTGGAGTCACGCAAATTGGCACCCGTGCCGGTGGCACGTAAACGCACCTATTACACTCTCAGAGTGGTTGGCATTAGAAAACCCATGCCAAATCAGACTGGAGTCTGGTACAGCCTTCCAGCGTACCAGCCCAATCAAACCGTCCAACCCATGCTAGCATGGACAACGGACGTTAAATAATGATGACGACGATGTTATAACAACACTAATGTTATGTTGCTTGTTGTGTAATTACATATACGCCATACAAAAAAAGGCGTAACTTCGGTATAGGTACCGGAAGTACCGGATACATTTCAAGAAAGTGTTTTTTTTTTATATATATATGGGGGGTTAGAGTTAGGAGTGGGAGAAAAGGGTTTCTGTTATACTCTTTTACTTGTTTCAGTCATTTGACTGCGGCCATGCTGGAGCACCGCCTTTAGTCGAGCAAATCGACCCCGGGACTTATTCTTTGTAAGCCCAGTACTTATTCTATCGGTCTCCTTTGCCGAACCGCTAAGTGACGGGGATGTAAACACACCAGCATCGGTTGTCAAGCAATGCTAGGGGGACAAACACATACATATACACACACACTTATATATATATATATATATACATATATACGACAGGCTTCTTTCAGTTTCCGTCTACCGAATCCACTCACAAGGCATTGGTCAGCCCGGGGCTATAGCAGAAGACACTTGCCCAAGATGCCACGCGGTGGGACTGAACCTGGAACCATGTGGTTGGTTAGCAAGCTACTTACCACACAGCCACTCCTGCGCCTATAAACAGCCACTCCTGCTTTATCTTCAGAAATGTAAACAAAGCCACTTCGGTACTTACGGTACCTATACCGAAGGATCGCCCCCCCCCCCCCCAATGTTCTATTTTCCAGTTCATAAATGCATATAACTTTTGCTAATATTCTCTTAACATTTTCCCTCTAAATTAGGAAAATGAAACTGAATTCATAATGGGCCTTTTACTTTTCCAATAAGCTTTGATAGTATAATATAATATGTACGCTAGTGTTGCTATCCATATCTATCCAATACACATGATCTGGATCTTCCGTGCTACTTGCTTTAACAATCAGTATAAGCGGTTAATTTGTGACGGACAGACATCATTGTGTTTGTGTCTGCGTGTGGTGAGAGAAGAAAGCGTGTTGATTTCCTCCGGGAGAACAACGATAAGAGTGCTCTCCCTTGACAAATTAATTGCATTGCTGGTGGGTTTTTTCAATATCGAATTAAAGATAATTAACTTATATTAATTAATTAAAAAAAAAATCTTAACACTTCAAAGTATTTCTCCTTATTAGTAATTTTTGTTTACTTAGTAAATGATTTTATCTTTTTACTGATTTATTATTATTATTATTATTATTATCGTCGTCGGCATCTTTACGTTCAGAGTTCGAATTCTACCAACGTTGATTTTGCTTATCTTGGGGGTGGGGTGGGGGACAAATTAAGTACCAGTGAAACATTGGGGTTGATGTAATCGATTTGTCCCCGTCCCCTCAAATTTCAGGCCTTGCGCCTATAGTAGAAAGGATTATTATTATTATTATTATTATTATTATTATATTATTATTATTATTATTTATTAAGACGGCGAGCTGGCAGAAACGTTAGCACGCCGAGCGAAATGCTTAGCGGTATTTCGTCTGCCGTTACGTTGTGAGTTCAAATTCCGCCGAGGTCGACTTTGCTTTTCATCCTTTCGGGGTCGATAAATAAAGTACCAGTTACACACTGGGGTCGATGTAATCGACTTAATTCGTTTGTCTGTCCTTGTTTGTCCTCTCTGTGTTTAGCCCATTGTGGGTAGTAAAGAAATAGGTATTTCGTCTGTCGTTACGTTCTGAGTTCAAATTCCGCCGAGGTCGACTTTGCTTTTCATCCTTTCGGGGTCGATAAATAAAGTACCAGTTACGCACTGGGGTCGACGTAATCGACTTAATCCCTTTGTCTGTCCTTGTTTGTCCCCTCTATGTTTAGCCCCTTGTGGGTAGTAAAGAAATAGGTATCAGTTTCATAATCTTCCTCATCCTCAATTCCTAAGTTGCTAACTTCTAATCTATCTCCACTATCTTAATTCTTGGTTAGAACAAACTCAATTTGACTCATTTAGCAGACATTAAAGGTGTAAATTGCTTAGATTTTTTTTCTTTTTTCTTTTATAAAGTTTGTTACAAATGGTAACATCATTTGTGCCACAGTTCCCATTTCATTTCTTTTTCGTACCATAAACACTGCTTTTAATGAAGTAACACTCTATTCATTCATACTCTTTTACTTGTTTCAGTCATTTGACTGCGGCCATGCTGGAGCACCGCCTTTAATCGAGCAACTCGACCCTGGGACTTATTCTTTGTAAGCCCTGTACTTATTCTATCGGTCTCTTTTGCCGAACCGCTAAGTGATGGGGACGTAAACACAACAGCATCGGTTGTCAAACAATGCTAGGGGGACAAGCACAAACACACATGCACATATATATGTACATATATACGACGGGCTTCTTTCAGTTTCCGTCTACCAAATCCACTCACAAGGCTTTGGTCGGCCCGAGGCTAGAGTAGAAGACACTTGCACAAGGTGCCACGCAGCAGGACTGAACCCGGAACCATGTGGTTTGTAAGCAAGCTACTTACCACACAGCCACTCCTGCGTACTTCAAAATCACAACTGAGTTCACCAACTGTGATGGTTATGTATAACTTATCAACTTTGTGCTTTTGGAGCCTGCACAAAAGCCTCAATAAACCAGTTCTTTTGCATGAATGCTGTCGTGTTACTTGTCACTAATCTGAGTCTTATTATTCTATCACTATCTTCACTAATTCATTGACTCTCTTAGCTAATTATATTTCGTTTACCTAAGTCAGTTGTACTTTAGTAATTAACAACTTGAGCTGCTTCTTATATCATGAGCTTTTCTTAGATTTATATGCCATTATTATGAAATCAGATACTTGTGAAATATATTTCTGAATAGCTTTTATTTTCTGAATAACTTGTGAATCATGGGTTCTTTTAATCATGAGAAGGCAATCTTATTACCACTCTCTTTCTCTACTTATATGTGATAATAAAGAGTTTCTCAAATATGTTTTGCTGAAAGCCAAATTTTCCGTCTCGGCTCCTGCTGCATGTCAATAACATAATTGCTATTGATGTTGGTTCTTTCCATTTGTTTTCCATTCTGGCAAAGAATGGACGGATCGTTACTGTTTACAAACAAGTCTGAAGTTCACATCTCATTCAAAAATCACATTTTGGCTTCATTTCTATAAATGAATGTTCCTTTTATTACCAACCACTTTATGTCGTAGACTGGGGGGCAATTTATTGGGACACCAATGCTAGAGAGGACTGCCATGTCTTTGATGGGACTAAAGGGGTCCCTTTGACTCTTATGTCCCTGCTAATCAACCACTTTACAAAGTATACTTACTAAGTATATAAGTGAAGGTGCATACTGTGTGTTATGTTCTTGAGCAAGAAACTTTATTTCACGTTGCTCCAGTTCACTCGGCTGTAGAAACGAGTTGTAACATCACTGGTGCCAAGCTGTATCGGCTGCTGCCTTTCACTTGGATTACATCAGTGGAGAAGGGAGGCCGGTATGCATAGGCAACTGCTGGTCTTCCACAAACAACCTTGCCTGGACTTGTGCCTCAATGGGTAACTCCCATGGTCATTCATGACTGAAGGGGGTCACCCTTACTAAGACTTAGGTTCGTCATGAGCCTTATGACTTAACAGGCAATTTCTTGGCTTCATTTCTATGACATCTAAGTGAGTGGTTGGCATTAGGAAGGGCATCCAGCCGTAGAAACATTGCCTGATCAGACTGGGCCTGATGCAGTCTTCTGGCTTCCCAGACCCCGGTTGAACCGTCCAACCCATGCCAGCATGGAAAGCGGACGCTAAACGATGATGATGATGATAAGTGAGTAAGATTACTACAGTCGTCTGCCTGAACAGGACTCCAATCTGTTGCAACAGAAACTGGATGTATTTTATTGTGACACCACCACAAGTGAGGTTGCTTTGTGTCCCATAGATTTACAATGTCTTTATCACATCTATGATGTGTTTGTCCATTGATGATAAATTATCTGAGAAGATGAGGAAAAGAGGAAATGTTGACTGATGCTAGCATGTAAAGCATATATTGAACGATACACGCTGCCCTTTCTATATGGAGAGAACCCTTTTGATTCCGGTGGCACATAAAAAGCACCCACTACACTCTCAGATAATAGCTCCTTGCTTAACTCTTTCACATTTAAGCCAGCCATATCCGGCCCAAATATTCTACCAGTTTTATGTTCATACCAGCCAAATTTGACCTCTCACACCTACCCTACAATGTCCTTCCGTATATAGTCACACCATCTAAATCTCAAAGCTACAAGATAATCCATGATTAATTAATTCAAAACAAACTGAATAAATAAGCATTACATCTAACAGAATAACCTGAAAGCAAAAGTGTTAACCCCCCCCCTCCAGCATTAACAATATCCCTTAGATCAGTGCTTCTGAAACTGATAAATACCTATTTCTTTACTACCCACAAGGGGCTAAACACAGAGGGGACAAACAAACGTATTAAGTCGATTACATCGACCCCCAGTGCGTAACTGGTACTTATTTAATCGACCCCGAAAGGATGAAAGGCAAAGTCGGCCTCGGCGGAATTTGAACTCAGAACGTAACGGCAGACGAAATACGACTACGCATTTCGCCCGGCGTGCTAACGTTTCTGCCAGCTCGCCGCCTTCTGATAAATACCAACCACTCCTCCGCTTTAATTATTAGGGCCACTAATGTTTAATTTAATAGGGCCTCACTAATGTGAGGACAGAATGGAGTTTGCATCTATCAACTCTCCTTTCTTGATGGCAAATTTAAAAAGTCTAAAACTGTCCTATTTTCTTAAACGGGGCAATTTGTCCACCACCCCGCCCACCCCTTTTTTTAATCCTCGCAGTCCCTTCCCTTCCCACGAGGAACACTGACTTAGACAAGTTAATCCACTATTTCCAGCTAACCATTCAAATAATCCATTATTGTCTCTGCTGTTAGGTTCTATAGAGCATTTATTGCATTGATCCTGTTTATAACGACCTCTCTTTCTCTCTCTCTCCCTCCTCCTTTCTCTCCCTCTCCCCTTCTTCCTTCTGTCTCTCCCTCCTTCCCTCCCCCTCTCTCTCCTAGGTACAAGTGCACTTTTGTGAACGTGGTCGTTTGAAAAGTATGTCTTAACACTCATCTCCTCCTCATCAATGACTGATTCATGTAAACAATCGAAAGACTTCATACTTCCTGATTAAACAGTATTGAAAACTTCTTTGTTTTCTTACTCGCTCTGCGTTACCTGACTCTAACGTCTCACTCACTCATCTTCTTTGTTTTAGTAATTTGTTCCTCCTTTCTTCTCGACCATCACTTATCTCTTTCAGTCTCGGCTACTATAGATTTCTACCACAATGTGTCGTCTGGTCGACTTCGTTGCTGTAGATCAAGATATTGCATTAAGTTGTCCCTCAGGAATACCCACAGCTCACTTGCTCCATATAAATTCTCTGTGTCTGTATAAACAATTGAGTTAGATAAAAGATCTCTCTTAGGCCAGCTTCTACTGGCTTCTACTTGTTGGAATTATGCTTCCTACTTTTATTGCTTTTGCACGTAGCTAATCTATTTTTATTATCAGTGCCACGTAAAAGGTGCCGGTGCCACTGTCGTGAAGAGCATCCATGCCACTGTCATGAAAAGCGACCGTGCTGCTGCTGCAAAAAGCACCCTTGCCACTGCAGAAAAAAGCACCCATCTCCCTGCTGTGAGAAGCACCCGTGCCACTTCCGCAAAAAGCACCCGTTCTACTGCCATGAAAAGTACCTGTGCCACTACTGTGAATAGCACCCGTACCACTGCTGTGAAAAGCACTCCCGTGCCACTGCCGCAAAAAGCACCCTGTGCCACTGCCATGAAAAGCACCCGTGCCACTGCTGTGAAAAGCACCAGTGTCACTTCCGCAAAAAGCACCCATGACACTGTTGCAAAAAGCACCTGTGCCACTACCATGAAAAGCACCCGTGCCACTGCTGCGAAAAGCACTCGTGCCACTCCCATGCCACTGCTGTGAAAAACAACTGTGCCACTTCCACGAAAAGCACCCATCCCACTGCTGTGAAAAGTGCTTGTTCCGCTGTTGCGACAAGCACCTGTGCTGCTGCCGCAAAAAGCGCCCCATGTCACTGCCATGAAAAGCACCTGTGCCACTGCTGCGAAAAGCACCAGTGCCACTTCCGCAAAAAGCACCCATGTCACTTCTGCGAAAAGCTCCTGTGCCACCTCCGCAAAAAGCACCCTTGCTGGTGCCACCTAATAGCACTGGTGCCAGTGAATTGTAAAAACCACTGGTTATGGTACCATGTAAAAAGCACTCAGTACATGCTATGAAGTGGTTGGCATCAGGGAGGGCATCCAGCTGTAGAAACCAAGTCAAAACAACTGTGGAACCCGATGCGGCCCTCTGGCTGGCCAGCTCTTGTCAAACTGTCCGCCCTATGCCAGCAAAGAAAATTGGCAGTAAATGATGATGATAATGAACCCCTGGACATTACTGTCTCGGGTCCTAGGATTCATAGGGCTCATTACCTGGTTTCCATGAGATATAAGTGACCAAGATCATAAGGTTCCCCCTAAACAAGATGCCAGTCTGTTGAAGGGTTATTCATTTACAGCTTAGTGGACAAGACCAGTGTGAAATGAAGTGTTTTGCTCAAGAACGCACCACACCACCCAGTTTGGAAATTGAAACCACATTCTTAAAATCAAATCAAATCACAGTACTTTGGAATTGTCGGGCGATGTTCGGTGCTTGAGGGGTCCTATTGAGTCAAGTAAATCAGATAAAATCACAATCAGATGGAAATTGTAGTTGTGGCCGTTACCAGTGCTGGTAGCACATGATAAGCACCATTCATTCATGCATGGGTTGCTGTGAGAGCTGCCTGACTGGCTCCCTGCACCAGTGGTACATAAAAAGCACCATCCGAACGTGGTCGATGCCAGCCCCCTGCCCCGACTGGCTCCTATGCCGGCGACATGTAAAAAGCACCATCCAAACGTGACCGATGTCAGTGCCGCCTGACTGGCTCCCGTGCCGGTGACACATAAAAAGCATCCACTGCACTCTCAGAGTGGTTGGTGTTAGGAAGAGCATCCGGCTGTAGAAACAGTGTCAGATCAGACTGGAGCCTGGTGCGGCCTCCAGGCTTGCCAGTCACTATTCAAACTGTCCAACCCATGCCAGCATGGAAAACAGACATTAAACGATGATGATGATGATTCTTGCAATCATGAGTGCAACACCCTAACCAGTGGGCCATGCACCTTCACAAGAATCTATTCTGGAGATTGAAATATTTTGCAGTGCTAAATTTAATGCTTTTAATTATTAGTATGCTGTAATAACTAATGAAATCTCGGCAATTTGGCTTTGTGTTCAACATCAGTGGTAATTAATTCCCAGAATGAAGTTAGTGTAGCAGATGTTTAACTCATTTATGTCTGAGAACCCAAGAATCCTTATTTTGTATTTCATTCCTTGTGGTATAACCATAATCTCTCTGCATGCCAATTCACTCACCCCGGTGCTTACCAATGTGACCTTTAACCCTTTCATTACTGTATTTATTTTGAGATGCTCTATGTTTCTTTCAATTACTTTAAATATAACAAAGAATTTAGTAAAATAACTTGGTTATCATTAAGCTAGTGTTAGGAACATTAATTGTGACTAAAGTTTGGTGGAAGATTTTAATTCAAAACTTATGAAAACAAGACATTTGTACTCAGAGCCAGAGCTGGTTTCAGCTAGGTTGGTATCAAAAGGGTTAAGAATTGTTTCTCTATTATATATTTTAATCATTTTGTTATCATATTTCTGTTGAGATACTCTGTGTTTCTTTCAATTAATTTTAAATATAACAAAGAATTTAGTAAAGTAACTTAGTTTATCATTCAGCTAGTGTTAGGAACATAAATTATGACTAAGGTTTGGTGGAAGATTTTAATTCAAAACTTATGAGAAAACAAGTCATTTGTACTCAGAGCCGGTTTGGTAACGAAAGGGTTAAAGTTTCTTGTTACAATGAACAAATCCCTAATATATCTATCGTGATTTTCATGACCTTCCTTGTCTTGCCTGTGTAAAGACGACAATCATTGTCACTCACCAGATTTAACCACTTTTGCTATAAATTTTCTTCTTCTCTGAGTATATCTACATCGTTTATTGTTTCAATCTCTGCTTTTCCATGCTTGCATGGCTGAGACAGAATTTATTGAGGCAGATTTTCTACAGCTGGGTGCCATTCCTGTCACCAACTCTCACCTGTTTCCAAGCAAGGTAATATTTCCCCATAGCCAGACACGTTTTTTGAAGGACACCTCTTGCAAGATGGTGACATTCACTTACGACTATCACATGATGTCAAAGCAAGCAGACAGTAACACACTTACGCACACACACACACACACACGTGCGTGCACACTTACGCACACACACACACAATGGGCCTCCAATTAATTTCTGTTCTCCACATCTACTCACAAGGCTTTGGTCAACACTTGACCGAGGTGCCACGCAGTGGGACTGAGCCCGAAACCATGTGATCAGGAAGCAGACTTCTTTACCACGCAGTCATACCTCTACTTATTATGTCTATTCAGAATAAATCAATAAAGTGAGACTGTAAAAGAATATTAATTTGTTTTAGATGTTTTACGTTAAACAGTTTGACCTGGCAGTGGTCTAAGTGACCTTGTTAATTGCAAAAGCTGAACAGCTGCCCCTAACACACACACACACACACACACACACTATTCTTATTAAAACTTGAATTACTTAATAATTTTATTATACAGAGATTTCTCCAAATCTGAATTCCTTAAGGGACTAATTAGTCAAGTGGTTAGAAATTTTCAGTTTTCAATTTCAAACTTCGGTATTTTTAATCAACGAATCCCACAAAACAGGAAATCGGTAATCTGTAATATTCAAACCAGAAATGCAATTCATAAAGAAAAAAAAAAAAAAAAAGAATGTAATTAAAAATGTGTAATTAGTGCTGTTAGTTAGCAATTTAAATTAGATTTTTCGATTAAGAATAGGGAGAAGATAGGATCCTTTTTTGTATTAGCCTAAATTTATATCGTTAACCGACTGCTGATTAAGAAAGCTGCTGTTTAATGTCGGTGAGTTGTTCCTTTGTTTTACCACCTTTGAGAGTTATTACATCATCATCATCATCGTTTAACGTCCGCTTTCCATGCTAGCATGGGTTCGAGGATTTGACTGAGGACTGGCAAACCAGATGGCTGCACCAGGCTCCAGGCTGATCTGGCAGAGTTTCTACAGCTAGATGCCCTTCCTAATGCCAACCACTCCAAGAGTGTAGTGGGTGCTTTTATGTACCACCGGCACCAGGGCCAGTTAGGTGGTACTGGTAACGGCCACGCTCAAATGGTGCTTTTTATGTGCCACCGACACAAGGGCCAGTTAGGTGGTACTGGCAACGGCCACGCTCAAATGGTGCTTTTTATGTGCCACCGGCACCAGGGCCAGTTAGGTGGTACTGGCAACGGCCACGCTCAAATGTGCTTTTTATGTGCCACCGGCACCAGGGCCAGTTAGGTGGTACTGGCAACGCCACGCTCAAATGGTGCTTTTTATGTGCCACCGGCACCAGGGCCAGTTAGGTGGTACTAGCAACGGCCACGCTCAAATGGTGCTTTTTATGTGCCACCGGCACCAGGGCCAGTCAGGTGGTGCTGGCAACGGCCACGCTCAAATGGTGCTTTTTATGTGCCCCCGCACCAGGGCCAGTTAGGTGGTACTGGCAACGGCCATGCTCAAATGGTGCTTTTTATGTGCCACCGGCACCAGGGCCAGTTAGGTGGTACTGGCAACGGCCACGCTCAAATGGTGCTTTTTATGTGCCACAGGCACCAGGGCCAGTTAGGTGGTACTGGCAACGGCCACGCTCAAATGGTGCTTTTTATGTGCCACCGGCACCAGGGCCAGTTAGGTGGTACTGGCAACGGCCACGCTCAAATGGTGCTTTTTATGTGCCACCGGCACCAGGGCCAGTCAGGTGGTACTGGCAACGGCCACGCTCAAATGGTGCTTTTTATGTGCCACCGGCACCAGGGCCAGTTAGGTGGTACTGGCAACGGCCACGCTCAAATGGTGCTTTTTATGTGCCACGGGCACCAGGGCCAGTTAGGTGGTACTGGCAACGGCCATGCTCAAATGGTGCTTTTTATGTGCCACGGACACCAGGGCCAGTTAGGTGGTACTGGCAACGGCCACGCTCAAATGGTGCTTTTTATGTACCACCGGCACCAGGGCCAGTTAGGTGGTACTGGCAACGGCCACACTCAAATGGTGCTTTTTATGTGCCACCGGCACCAGGGCCAGTTAGGTGGTACTGGCAACGGCCACGCTCAAATGGTGCTTTTTATGTGCCACCGGCACCAGGGCCAGTTAGGTGGTACTGGCAACAGCCACGCTCAAATGGTGCTTTTTATGTGCCACCGGCACCAGGGCCAGTTAGGTGGTACTGGCAACAGCCACGCTCAAATGGTGCTTTTTATGTGCCACCGGCACCAGGGCCAGTCAGGTGGTACTGGCAACGGCCACGCTCAAATGGTGCTTTTTATGTGCCACCGGCACCAGGGCCACTTAGGTGGTACTGGCAACAGCCACGCTCAAATGGTGCTTTTTATGTGCCACCGGCACCAGGGCCAGTTAGGTGGTACTGGCAACAGCCACGCTCAAATGGTGCTTTTTATGTGCCACCGGCACCAGGGCCAGTTAGGTGGTACTGGCAACGGCCATGCTCAAATGGTGCTTTTTATGTGCCACGGACACCAGGGCCAGTTAGGTGGTACTGGCAACGGCCACGCTCAAATGGTGCTTTTTATGTGCCACGGGCACCAGGGCCAGTTAGGTGGTACTGGCAACGGCCACACTCAAATGGTGCTTTTTATGTGCCACGGGCACCAGGGCCAGTTAGGTGGTACTGGCAACGGCCACGCTCAAATGGTGCTTTTTATGTGCCAACGGGCACCAGGGCCAGTTAGGTGGTACTGGCAACGGCCACACTCAAATGGTGCTTTTTATGTGCCACGGACACCAGGGCCAGTTAGGTGGTACTGGCAACGGCCACGCTCAAATGGTGCTTTTTATGTGTGCCACGGGCACCAGGGCCAGTTAGGTGGTACTGGCAACGGCCACACTCAAATGGTGCTTTTTATGTGCCACGGGCACCAGGGCCAGTTAGGTGGTACTGGCAACGGCCACGCTCAAATGGTGCTTTTTATGTGCCACGGGCACCAGGGCCAGTTAGGTGGTACTGGCAACGGCCACACTCAAATGGTGCTTTTTATGTGCCACGGACACCAGGGCCAGTTAGGTGGTACTGGCAACGCCCACGCTCAAATGGTGCTTTTTATGTGCCACGGGCACCAGGGCCAGTTAGGTGGTACTGGCAACGGCCACACTCAAATGGTGCTTTTTATGTGCCACGGGCACCAGGGCCAGTTAGGTGGTACTGGCAACGGCCACGCTCAAATGGTGCTTTTTATGTGCCACGGGCACCAGGGCCAGTTAGGTGGTACTGGCAACGGCCACACTCAAATGGTGCTTTTTATGTGCCACGGACACCAGGGCCAGTTAGGTGGTACTGGCAACGGCCACGCTCAAATGGTGCTTTTTATGTGCCACGGGCACCAGGGCCAGTTAGGTGGTACTGGCAACGGCCACACTCAAATGGTGCTTTTTATGTGCCACCGGCACCAGGGCCAGTTAGGTGGTACTGGCAACGGCCACGCTCAAATGGTGCTTTTTATGTGCCACCGGCACCAGGGCAGTTAGGTGGTACTGGCAACGCCCACGCTCAAATGGTGCTTTTTATGTGCCACGGGCACCAGGGCCAGTTAGGTGGTACTGGCAACGGCCACACTCAAATGGTGCTTTTTATGTGCCAACGGGCACCAGGGCCAGTTAGGTGGTACTGGCAACGGCCACGCTCAAATGGTGCTTTTTATGTGCCACGGGCACCAGGGCCAGTTAGGTGGTACTGGCAACGGCCACACTCAAATGGTGCTTTTTATGTGCCACGGACACCAGGGCCAGTTAGGTGGTACTGGCAACGGCCACGCTCAAATGGTGCTTTTTATGTGCCACCGGCACCAGGGCCAGTTAGGTGGTACTGGCAACGGCCACACTCAAATGGTGCTTTTTATGTGCCACCGGCACCAGGGCCAGTTAGGTGGTACTGGCAACGGCCACGCTCAAATGGTGCTTTTTATGTGCCACCGGCACCAGGGCCAGTTAGGTGGTACTGGCAACGGCCACGCTCAAATGGTGCTTTTTATGTACCACCGGCACCAGGGCCAGTTAGGTGGTACTGGCAACGGCCACGCTCAAATGGTGCTTTTTATGTGCCACCGGCACCAGGGCCAGTTAGGTGGTACTGGCAATGGCCACGCTCAAATGGTGCTTTTTATGAGCCACCGGCACCAGGGCCAGTTAGGTGGTACTGGCAACGGCCACGCTCAAATGGTGCTTTTTATGTGCAACGGCACCAGGGCCAGTTAGATGGTACTGGCAACGGCCACGCTCAAATGGTGCTTTTTATGTGCCACCGGCACCAGGGCCAGTTAGATGGTACTGGCAACGGCCACGCTCAAATGGTGCTTTTTATGTGCCACCGGCACCAGGGCCAGTTGGGTGGTACTGGCAACGGCCACGCTCAATGGTGCTTTTTATGTGCCACCGGCACCAGGGCCAGTTAGGGGTACTGGCAACGGCCATGCTCAAATGGTGCTTTTTATATGCCACCGGCACCAGGGCCAGTTAGGTGGTACTGGCAACGGCCATGCTCAAATGGTGCTTTTTATGTGCCACGGACACCAGGGCCAGTTAGGTGGTACTGGCAACGGCCATGCTCAAATGGTGCTTTTTATGTGCCACCGGCACCAGGGCCAGTTAGGTGGTACTGGCAACGGCCACACTCAAATGGTGCTTTTTATGTGCCACCGGCACCAGGGCCAGTTAGGTGGTACTGGCAACGGCCATGCTCAAATGGTGCTTTTTATGTGCCACGGACACCAGGGCCAGTTAGGTGGTACTGGCAACGGCCATGCTCAAATGGTGCTTTTTATGTGCCACCGCACCAGGGCCAGTTAGGTGGTACTGGCAACGGCCACACTCAAATGGTGCTTTTTATGTGCCACGGCACCAGGGCCAGTTAGGTGGTACTGGCAACGGCCATGCTCAAATGGTGCTTTTTATGTGCCACCGGCACCAGGGCCAGTTAGGTGGTACTGGCAATGGCCACGCTCAAATGGTGCTTTTTATGAGCCACCGGCACCAGGGCCAGTTAGGTGGTACTGGCAACGGCCACGCTCAAATGGTGCTTTTTATGTGCCACCAGCACCAGGGCCAGTTAGGTGGTACTGGCAACGGCCACGCTCAAATGGTGCTTTTTATGTGCCACCAGCACCAGGGCCAGTTAGGTGGTACTGGCAACGGCCACGCTCAAATGGTGCTTTTTATGTGCCACCGGCACCAGGGCCAGTTAGGTGGTGGTACTGGCAACGGCCACGCTCAAATGGTGTTTTTTATGTGCCACCAGCACAAGAGCCAGTCAGGTGGTACTGGCAACGGCCACGCTCAAATGGTGCTTTTTATGTGCCACCGGCACCAGGGCCAGTTAGGTGGTACTGGCAACGGCCACACTCAAATGGTGCTTTTTATGTGCCACCGGCACCAGGGCCAGTTAGGTGGTACTGGCAACGGCCACACTCAAATGGTGCTTTTTATGTGCCACCGGCACCAGGGCCAGTCAGGTGGTACTGGCAACGGCCACACTCAAATGGTGCTTTTTATGTGCCACCGGCACCAGGGCCAGTCAGGCGGTACTGGCAACGGCCACACTCAAATGGTGCTTTTTATGTGCCACCGGCACCAGAGCCAGTTAGGTGGTACTGGCAACGGCCACACTCAAATGGTGCTTTTTATGTGCCACCGGCACCAGGGCCAGTCAGGTGGTACTGGCAACGGCCACACTCAAATGGTGCTTTTTATGTGCCATTATTCATAATGCAAACGTTTTCAGTATGTCTAAAAACTATTAAAAAGAGGTTATTTTATTTATTTATATTTATATCATTTTAAGTCGTTAAACAATAACGATGTAGATATAATATTAATGAACAGTAGTAGCAATGAAAATGATGGTGTATATGTTTGTTCCTGGTTGTGTTTACTAATTCATAGATGTCACTGATTTTAAGCTGAGAGTAATCTAGCAGATTAATTATTCTAAGCGAAACTAGGCAATTGTTTTGGTCTTAACCCAATCTCCTGCAGTCACTCTCTCCTAACACTCTTTTCTCCTTCTTCATTACTTCTCTCTCCTTCTCTCCTCTCTCTCTCCTCTCTCTCTTCCTTTTTTCTCATATAAATTTATTGGCATGGCTAATAAATCTATCTGAAGTACTCTGTGTTGCCAGGCTTTATAGAAATTATCAGAAAAAAAGCCACATAACATTATGACCTCATCTCTGGAGATGTGCTCCTATGTACGACGGGATGCTGACAAGTTCCTGGCTTTGGGTAAAAAAAAAAAAATAGAGAAGGATCAGTTAATTATGATTTTATCCAACATCTTCCCCTCTCAGATTCACACAGTTATTGCAGCGGTCCTTTAGTTTTTCTAAGCCCCGTAAAAGAACTCAGAAGGTTGGGCCTCCAGCCAGGTCTTATGTGATACCCTTAAAATCAGGAACTTTTCAGCACCCCCTCATAAAATAACACATATCATCATCATCATTTAACGTCTTTTCCGTGCTAGCACGGGTTGGACGGTTCTACCGGGGTCTGGGAAGCCAGGAGGCTGCACCAGGCTCCAGTCTGATCTGGCAGTGTTTCTACAGCTGGATGCCCTTCATAACGCCAACCACTCTGTGAGTGTAGTGGGTGCTTTTTACGTGCCACCAGCACAGGTGCCAGGGGAGGCTGGCAGCGGCCATGATCAGTTGGTGCTTTTTACATGCCACCAGCACAGGAGCCAGTCAAGGTAGCGCTGGCATCGGCCACGTTTGGATTGTCTCGATACAAAACTACGTCCTACAACTTGGAACATATATATATATATGTGCATGTGCACACACACAAATTAATCAATTCACCATATTTATGAGATATTCCTAGAAAAAGTCGGCAGTTTGTCTGATAATGCTGTTTCACTGGAAATTGTTCCATGCTAGCAATTCAGAAGATTATTCCAGTCAAGCTCCAGAGACATTGGAACAGGATGTGATCCTCAGACCTATAGGATCCAGTCAGACCATCCACCCCATTCTAACAGGAAAAGTAGATGGAAAAGGATGATGGTAATGATGAGGCTATTAATTTACTTAATTACTGCAAATGAATTATTTTTCTAAACCAGTATTTCTCGTGTCTTGTGCAGTTTTCACTTGTATTCATTATTCTTAGTTTTTCTAAGAATATGGAAAATAACAAGAGTCATATATATATAGGAACAGGCGTGGCTGTGTGGTAAGAAGCTTGCTTCCCAACTCCATGGCTTTGAGTTCAGTCCCACTGCGTGACACCTTGGGCAAGTGTCTTCTACAATAGCCTCAGGCCAACTAAAGCCTTGTGAATGGATTTGGTAGATGGAAACTGAAAGAAGCCCATATGTATGTGTGTGTGTGTGTGTTTGTCCACCACCCCCCCACCATCACTTGACAACCGATGTTGGCGTGTTTACGGCCCTGTAACTTAGCAGTTTGGCAAAAGAGACAAACACTGGAACACACACACATATGTGTATGTAAGTGTGTGTGTGATACTCAAGCATTCAACTGTGAGTGCATTGCGTCCTATAGCAGGAACAGCCGTTATGCTAACGAAGTTGATGACAGTTTTATTCCTCTGTACTCAACTGGCACTTTGTTCCAAATCATAAGTAATAACACCAAGTTATTAGTATCACTATGTCTAAGTGAAATAATAATAATAATAATAATAATAATAATCATCATCATCGTTTAACATCCGCCTTCCCTGCTAGCATGGGTGGGACAGGTTTCACAAGAACTGGCCTGCACCAGACTTCTGTGTCCGTTTTGGCAGGATTTTTACCCTTCCCAACACCAACCACTCAGCAGAGTGGCCAATAATAATAACAATAATAATAATAATAATAATGATAATTTGTATATGTATCTCACACACACATATATGACGAGCTTCCCCACAATTTCTGTCTCCTCCTAAGTCCGTTCTCAAGACATTGGTTGGCCCAGGGTTATAGAAGAAGACACTTCCTCAAGTTGTTATCGTGCCGTGGGACTGAACCTGAAACCACATGGCTGCAAAGCAAACTTCTTAACCACACAGCCATGCCTGCACCTATTCTCTGAGGATGTTTTTATTTTTTTTTTTTTTACTCATTAAATATTATCATCACTAATATTTTCACTGGATAGATGTGTTAACTTTTAACATTCTTAACCCTTTCGTTACCGTATTTATTTTGAGATGCTCTGTGTTTCGTTCAATTAATTTTAAACATAACAAAGAATTTAGTAAAATAACTTAGTTATCATTCAGCTAGTGTTAGGAACATAAATTGTGACTAAGGTTTGGTGGAAGATTTTAATTAAAAACTTATGAAAACAAGACATTTGTACTACAGAGCCAGAGCCAGTTTCAGCCATTTGAGATGCTCTGTGTTTCTTTGAATTACTTTAAATATAACAAAGAATTTAGTAAAATAACTTAGTTATCATTAAGCAAGTGTTAGGAACATAAATTGTGACTAAGGTTTGGTGGAAGATTTTAATTCAAAACTTATGAAAGTAAGCCATTTGTACTACAGAGCCAGAGGCGGTTTTGGCCAGGTTGGTAACGAAAGGGTTAATCTAAATTTTCATTGATATGCATTTCTATATCTGTTTGTCTTTACAAATTGTTGTCAGTATTAAGAAGGTCATCGAACCGTGAAACTTTTGTTCCAAACTACACATGCTTTCCTTTTTCTTTTTTCTTCCTACCCATCATAACACCATTGTGATCATAACACTATATTGATATGCATAATATTACATTTGGTATATTAATAGATATCGCCAGGTTGATGTCTCTCAACCATGCAATCATAAAAGCAGATGCCAAATAAAATTACCATAACGAACATGGATAATTAAAGCTAAATTATGCTTATGCTGGTTAATTTTATCCTGTGTGTAACATTCTCTATCTGTGTGTGTCGTTACTCTCATTTGTTTCTTTTTTTAGTTTACGGCTGTGAAATTATTCTGTTTTAATTATGTGTGATTTATGCAAATTATGTCCTTCCAAAAAGCTTTCACTCTCTCCATGTTCTCTATCTCTCTTCTCTCTCTCTCTCCTCTTTTTCTCTTTCTCTTTCTCCTCTTTTTCTCTCTCTCTTTCTCTCTCTCTCCTCTTTCTCTCTCTCCTCTTCTCTCTCTCCTCTTTCTCTCTCCCCTTCTCTTTTTCTCTCTCCTCTTTCTCTCTCTCCTTCTCTTTCTCTCTCCCCTTCTCTTTTTCTCTCTCCTCTTTCCCTCTCTCCTTCTCTTTCTCTCTCTCCTTCTCTTTCTCTCTCTCCTCTCTCTCTTTCTCTCTCTCCTTCTCTTTCTCTCTCTCCTCTCTCTCTCTCTCTTTGTTGATCTCATTAACACACATTTCTAAAATTAGTATTCAAATTTCAATCTTAAAATTGATATCTGAAACCGCAAAACACACAACACACACAACACACACACACACGTGCACATGCACACCCAGACACACACACACACACGCACGTGCACACGCACACACACACACATGTGCACCGACCATTGATTCTGAAGCTTCTGAGCCACTTGAGAAATGAAAACATCAAACTGTATTGGAAAAAATCTCTAAAAATACGAAACACATTGATGTTGCATTTTGAATAAAACATAAAGTAACACTAAAACAACAGCTCTAGAGGCGAAACCTTTGCGTTTAATACAATTCTTTCTTGTCTAAAATGTCATCAATTCAACTTGGTATTGTGTGAGTATCTTGTTGACTTTTTTAGTTACACTACCTTCATATCATCTGACATATCTATCAGGTTCTAAAGGTTCAATTGCGCCAATTAAGTCCTTGATCTCAACATTTTATGCCCACCCCTACGTTAAAGTAAAACTGGAAAGTCATTTTAAATTTATCCTTTACTTGCTTCAGTCATTGGACTGCGGCCATGCTTGAGACGCTGTCCCGAAGGGTTTTTTGATTCCAGTGCATATTTTGTTTTCGAATCAGGTACATATTCTATCGGTTTCTTTTTGCTGTACTGCTAGGTTACAGGGACATAAACCAATACTGGTTACAAAAGCATCAAGGGAGAAAACACACACACACCTATTTCTTTACTACCCACAAGGAGCTAAACACAGAGGGAACAAACAAGGACAGACAAACGGATTAAGTTGATTATATTGACCCCAGTGCGTAACTGGTACTTGTTTAATCGACCCCGAAAGGATGAAAGGCAAAGTCAACCTCAGCGGAATTTGGACTCAGAATGTAATGGCAGACGAAATACTGCTAAGCATTTCGCCCAGCGTGCTAACGTTTCTGCTAGCTTGCCGTTTCTGCCACACACACACACCATAGGCTTCCACACATTCTCCATCTAGTGAATTTAATCATAAAGCATAGTTTAGCCTGGGGCTATAATAGAAGACTCTCAAGGTGCTGCATAATGGGACTGAACCCAAAACCATGTGGTTGCAAAGCAAGCTTCTTAACCACACAGCTATGCCCGGAGAAGCATCTAAAATATAACAAGTCTTGTCTTCTCTATTTTATGCTATTTCAATTGAATTCGAAATCGAACCAAATTCGTCGACTGGCATCCATGCCAACCTCCCTTCACTGGACACTAAACTCTACTTGCAAAAACCTGTTGGGGCAAGTGAAATCGAATTTGAAGCAAATTCGATGATTGGCACCCATGCCAGTGGAACACTCCAAGCGGGATCACTGCTGGAGCAGCTGTCTAGCACATAAAGAGCACCAATTGAGCGTGATCGTTGTCAGCGTCACTTCACTGGCACTTGTGCCGGTGGCACATGAAGAAAACATTCGAGCAAGGGCGTTGCCAGTGCTGCTGGACTGACTCTTGTGCAGGTGGCACATAAAAAACACCATTTTCGAGTGTGGCCATTGCCAGTATCGCCAGACTGGCACTCGTGCCAGTGGCACTTTAAAACCACCCACTACACTCTTGGAGTGGTTGGCGTTAGGAAGGGCATCCAGCTGTAGAAACTCTGGCAGATCTGACTGGCCTGGTGCAGCCATCTGGTTTGCCAGTCCTCAGTCAAATCATCCAACCCATGCTAGCATGGAAAGCAGACGTTAAATAATGATGATGATGAAAGATGTTCTAGAAAAGGCGTGGGCATCTCTTTTCAAGATGCAGGCTGCATGGGTCATGGCTCATCATCAGACGGGTCACACTACTAAGCAATTTAAAGTAATTTTTTTGGTTGGCATGCCATTCAGAAAACTGTTCTAGAATGTTCTGTACTCTTTTCGCTTTTATAAATTTAAAAGCTTAATCATCCTGCTTCCAATCTACAGTTTGTAAATTTTATAAATTTAGATTTCGTTTTTGGATTTGGTTTGCAAGATTTTTTATCTGAGTTCGTGTGTTGAAGCATATTCTGTTGTGTCTGGGGAGAGTCATTTTCTTTTTGTGCCTTATAATGTAACACACTTACCGGTAAAATTTCCTTATTTTTTAATATTTTTTATTCTTTCGTATTATTTTTTATTTTTAAACTTTTTAATTTTTAATTTTTTTATTTTAATTTTTTTAATTTTTTTTATTTAGTGCTTTTTTAAAATCTTTTCACTAACCTCCCTTGCAATTTCAGTGCATTACCCACTTAAGTGAACAGCTTTTGTTTCTTAATTATTTATTCTATAAATTTATTTACAATCTGCTCACACTTGTTATTTTATTTAATACCTTGCAAAAAAAAAGCAAAAAAAAAGCATTTAAGGCGGAGGAAAAAAAGTTGTGTTCCTGCATTTAAGCATTGCAATTTTGTAACTTACATTTTGCTTCACATACCTGCTCTATTCTTCCTGTGTCTTACAATAGTATTGTTTGTTTGATTCTATTGTCTCTTGGTTGTTGTGTGACTCTAAAGCTTTGTTCGTTTCCTTTGTAGTTTGTTTATTGTCATCTGTGGCGGTTTGAATTGAGGATCAATCAGTTTAATGTAGATTGTGTCTACTACAAAGTGCACAGTGATTTCTGTAGACGTTTAGTCTTTTAAGACAAACAACCAGATCTTCCATTATCCAAGTATTATCGAGCAGTGTCTTTACTCCACTTACATCATCAATACTTCGACAGGTTCTACCTTCATCAGTTTGCTTCCGTCATCCCAGTGCCACTTAAAATATCTTGCTGTGCCTCTTGTCTAAGGCTTCACTCACTCACCATGTTTTCTGCCAAAGCTCCGCGTGAAATATTCTCTCTTTTTTTACTCTTTTGCTCTTTTACTTGTTTTCAGTCATTTGACTGTGGCCATGCTGGAGCACCGCCTTTAGTCGAGCAAATCGACTCCAGGACTTATTCTTTGTAAGCCTAGTACTTATTCTATTGGTCTCTTTTGCCAAACCGTTTAGTTAATGGGACGTAAACACACCAGCATCAGTTGCCAAGCGATGTTGTGGGGACAAACACAGATACACAAAGATATACACATGCATACATACACACACACATATATATATATACACATACATATATACATATATATGTATACATACATATATATGTATGTGTGTGTATATGTTTGTGTGTGTCTGTTTGTCCCCCCAACATCGCTTGACAAACGATGCTGGTGTGTTTACACCCCTTAACTTAGCGGTTCGGCAAAAGGGACCGATAGAATAAGTATTAGGCTTACAAAGAATAAGTCCTCGTGTCGATTTGCTCGACTAAAGGCGGTGCTCCAGCATGGCCACAATCAAATGACTGAAACAAGTAAAAGAGTTTAAAGAGTATACAAACATCATTTCAATGAATTTCAATTTTCTTCCCATACCATTCTCTTTCGGTTATTTCTTTCCCCGGATGTAGTCACACCTTCTTAGAATAACAGTAAAAAAAAATCAAGATTTCTATATGTTTGTAAATTGATTGCTTAAAGAAATCTACCGGACCATATCTGGCTCCGGTCCAACGTACTGGCATATGGAAATGCATTTATGTTAACAGTTAGTGTTTTGAGTGTATTTTAACAAATACAGCAGAGGCCTAATGAACAAGCGTGTAAAATAAAGATCATGAAAAACAATGATTGATGCAGAGCCAACACACACTGTAATTGCTTAAATTATAAATGCTTGATTTTGGTCTCTCAACTACTTTCATTATTTTATATTTTCATGGTAGCCCCTCCCTGTACACCATTATTCATTTCTCACATGGTGAAGATTATTAACCAGATTTGCTTCTGCTTGTGCAAGACTTGTTCCGTGTTCTGCAAACGGATTAGGCGCTAGCACATGATATTGTATGAATATGTTCACGGTACATAGCTTGAGAGGCGGCGAGCTGGCAGAATTGTTGGCACGCCGGGTGAAATGCTTAGCGGTATTTCGTCTGCCACTACGTTCTGAGTTCAAATTCCGCCGAGGTCGACTTTGCCTTTCATCCTTTCGGGGTCGATTAAATAAGTACCAGTTACGCACTGGGGTCGATATAATCGACTTAATCCATTTGTCTGTCCTTGTTTGTCCTCTCTGTGTTTAGCCCCTTGTGGGTAGTAAAGAAGTAAGTACATAGCTTGAGAGTTTAAATTATTCTGCAGGTAATTTGTTCCTGGAAAAAAAATTTTTCTTCTTCTTTTGAGCTAAACTTACCAAATTGGAAAGTATCGTTCAATCTGTCTGGTAATTTATTAGCTTTGCTCAGTCTATTTAAGGAGACGTCTGTTTCTGTCTGTTGAACTCTGTGGCAACCGAAGACTAATATAGGAACAGAAATTGTGTCAGTCTTAGCAGCCATGTTTAGCTAACGTGAATTAGTATTTTAATTATTTCGTTTCAGCAAGAACACAATGAAAATTAATCATCCAGAGATAAAGTCGCTTCTTTAATAAACCTAGAGAAATCATTTTGATCAAGTCCAGCCTATTTTTAGTCTGGTGGGCAGTGAAAAGCTTTATTGAAAACGAGTAACTTCTATTTAAAGTTAATTTCATGTTTGGAAGAGACTTATGTAAAGTCTTCGGCCAGGTTCTTTTCTCGGTCTTCTATTGTTATCCAAGTTGTGGAAGCTCTCAAGCCAAAATTTAACAGCATTGAATGCTCATGAGAAATTTTTGTAGGCAGGTGACGTTATTGAAAACTTGCCAAGCAAAGGTTAAAAGTCTTGTGTGTCCTGTTCTTGCTGTATTCTGGTATTAAATACATTATTATCATCACAACACATTTTGACTTTGGATCTCTTTTGAAATGAAGACTATTTCGGTGATATAAACTAGTAACAGGACTATGTCAACCAGATAAGAATTCTGTTTCAGACAATTTTTCCAGGTCCTCATGTTGGTGTTGTCTGACAGAACTGACAATAAAAGTAAAATGGATTCAAGTGTGTTGCTGTAACACTAATATTTCCTTTTCCCCAGTTTCTTCCCAAAATGCATCTCCATCTATAATTCCTATGTTTGTGCCAACTCATCTCCCTTGCACACTCTGATTGCTGCAGTGGTTAAAGGAATATTTAAAAAATGAATCGAATGGGCATGGCATGGCACAGTTTGTGTCCCAACCACATGGTTTTGGAATCAGTCTCACAGTGTAATTCCTTGGGCATGGGTCTTCTACTATAGCCCCAGGCCAACTAAAGTCCTGTGAGTACATTTGGTGGCATTAGGAAGGGCATCAAGCTGTAGAAACCTTGCCAGATCAGATTGGAGCTTGGTGCGGCCACCTGGCTTACCAGCCCTCAGTCAAACCATCCAACCCATGCCAGCATGGAATGCGGACGTTAAATGATGATGATGATGTGTGTGTGTGTTCTTGACTTGACATCACATAACCATTGTAAATGAAAGTCTTTCATTTTGAATATTCTACAAAAAAAAATGTTTGGTCACGGGGGTGAAATATTAACCTTTTTGGAAACGGGTATGGGTTAGTGACAGAAAGGGCATCCAGCTGTAGAAAAACTGCCTCGACAAAACAATGATGTTGATGTCTATCGCAGTGTTTTCTGTCTTCTGGAGCCTGGCGTGGCCTCCTGGCTTGCCAGTCCTCAATCAAACCATCCAACCCATGCCAGCATGGAAAGCAGACATTAAACGTTGGTGATGATGACATTGGGTACACTTTTCTGAAATGGTGAGAAATGCAGAGAAAACGAACGAAAAACAATAACAAAATACAATTTAATAAGCAAACGAAAAAAAATGTCTGCAGTAAATCTATTTTAAACAAATGCTGTTCTGAGCAGAATGTTTTGCAAAGTTAAAAGTATAAAAACAAAACAAAAGAACAAAAACACCATGATGAGTGAGTGAAGATGAATATTTAAGTGTTGCTAGGGAAATAAATTCAATTTTTTTCTTGGTTCATATGTTCTTAAAAACAGTCTGGTGAAGAGAGAAAAGAGCTTCAAAGTTTCACCATTATTCCTCCACTATCACAATCATCATATCCGTTTTCCCACTAATCATCTTATCTGTTTTCCCATACTACTGTGGATTGTTTAGAATACATCAGCTTCATTCCTACACAATTCCTTCTGCAAGTGCCATGTCCAATTTTCTAAAGAGTTTCTCAGTTGCCCATCTCTTTGCCGCTGTCGCATTATTTTCTCTCTAGCACACTTAACCTACCCACCTAATTTCTCCCTCAGTTCCTCACTTTACTCTCATACTCACCTCATACTATTACTTCATCTCTCTCCCTCTCTCCCCTTCACACTGATGGTAAGCCATGTGTTCACCTGTCTTGCAAGTATTTGGTGACCCCACCAGTGCTGGTGCCACAAAAAAGCACTCTGTATGTTCTGTAAAGTGGTTTGGCATCAAAGAAGGGCACCCAGCTGTAGAAACCACACCAAAGCAGACCCTCTGGCTCATCAGTTCTTCTCAAACCATCCAGTTCAATCCAGCATGGACTATAGACATTAAACCAGTGTTCTCAACCATTTTTTTTTTTATCCCTGGACCCCTTTGATTGATATCTTATTCTGGTGGATCCCCATAGCCATTTGATATTGAAAAACTAATTTTATAGATACTTCTTTCATCACACATTCACTTGTATAACTTAAACTTTGTAAAATGTCAGAGAAAGAAACCTGTTTCCTGCAATAAATACCTCTGCATCAAAATTATTTCATGGCCCCTTAAAATAATACTGTGGACCCCTCAAAATCTTATATGGACTCCAATTGAGCATCATCATCATCATCGTTTAACGTCCGTTTTCCGCGCTAGCACAGGTTGGACGGTTCGGCCGGGGTCTGGGAAGCCAAGGGCTGCACCAGGCTCCAGTCTGATCTGGCAGTGTTTCTACAGCTGGGTGCCCTTCCTAACGCCAACCACTCTGCGAGTGTAGTGGGTGCTTTTTATGTGCCAGGGGAGTCTGGCATCGGAAGCCAGTCAAGGCGGCGCTGGCATCGGCCACGTTCGGATGATGCTTTTTATGTGCCACCGGCACAGAAGCCAGTCGAGGCGGCGCTGGCATCGACCACGTTCGGATGGTGCTTTTTATGTGCCACTGGCACAGGTATCACAACTACTATTTCCATTGATATTTATTTCGATGTTCATGTACTTGACTCAATAGGTCTCCTCAAGCACAGCGGGATGTTCTGGAATCCAAGGTACTTTGAATGGGCAGGGGCTATGACTGCATTAAATGTTCAAATGTATTGTTCATGAAATTTTTGTTAATATTTATCAAATCTGTTTTGTAATTAAATCATTTTCTCTCTTTTTCGTTCCCCATTTCTAGAGCTCTTTCCATTTATGGAAAATTATCGAATTTAACCTACCTTGATCTTTCCGGCTGTCTGCAAGTCAGCGGTGATGTGCTTGAAAAATTGGTGGAATCTTGTCCAAAGCTACAGCATGAAAATCTCTTCTACTGTGATAATATTAGCAATGATCCTTATGAATACACAGCCAGTGGATGTCAGAATCTACAGTGTAGCAACAGAGTTTGCTGCCGGAATGGAGAATAAGCTCAAAATTATTTGATGAGCAGGTAAATTTCTCACCACTTTTTTTCTTTCTTTTCTTGTGTTCTTATAGTTTTCATGCCATCATTTCAAATTAGCACATGCTGTGTGTGTGTTTGTCTGTGTGTGTGTGTGTCAGAGAACAGAATAAAACAGAAGATTATCTATTATATAAAATCCGTTCTGTCTGTGTGTATCTGACTCATACACTGTTCACTTCCCAGACATTTGTATATTATTGCATATGCTTTATACGCACTTTTGACAAGTTGTGGTGCACCTGAACACTGTATACAATAATTTCATTATTATTATTATTATCATTATTATACATACATACATACATCCTTCAAAAGTCAGAGCACTGCATCCTTCAAAACTTCCATGCTTCCTGAGATTCACCAACACTACACCTGTTTTTCTCCCCTCCATACACACGCAAGCATGTATCTGACTCATACACTGTTCACTTTCCAGACATTTGTACATTACTGCATATGCTTTATATGCACTTTTGACAAGTTGTGGTGCACCTGAGCACAGTATACAATAATTTTATTATTATTATTATTAAAAAAAAGCTATCAGATGAAATGTCCATCAATCGTGAAGTTTCAATTCTTTATAAATTGTGCTTTTTGGCCTTAAATAACAAAGTTTCTTTTTCTCTCCTTCTTTTCCAGATTCATCCTGTCTTGGCAACTTGTTATGATCAACCAACAGATTTTCTTGTCTTCTATTGTTAAAGTCTTAATTATTTTCTCAACAGTTCTGGGTAAATTTTATTCTAGCCTAATAGTATCCCAATTTCTAAAACTGATTATTAACTTAAACTTGCTGAGTAATTTTAGAGTTTCATTCTTCCTTCTCATTAAATTCTGCAGTTATTATTATTATTTTTTATTTTTTTATTTTTATTCTTTTGCAATCGGTGAACAAAGGCATCATTTGTTCACCGAAATTATCATCGGTGAGAGTGACAAGGGAGTGTCTGTATCTCAGTGTAGAACAAACACCACAAGGGATTTCATTTGTAGAGCGCTAGTTTTTGGGTTTTTTTCCTTGTTGATGTTTACATTTTTTGCTAATGTTTATTGCCAACGCACACACAATGAATTTCCGTGCAGTTCTGTCTACCAGTTTCCACTCAGAAGATATCAGTCAACTCAAAGTTATGGTAGAAGATACTTACCTAATGTTTCTGCGCCGTAAGTTCAAACCCCAAACACTGCAGTTGCAGAACAAACTCTCTTTACCTCCACAATCAAGCATGCTTACGTCCCTAATTTAAATTTCACATTTTCATTGAAGCCCGTCTCATCAACCACTTGCATTCCAAGTTACGATCCCTCCTCACCTTTCATTTCATCTCTCTGCCGACATAATTTTATATTATTTCCATCAAAACATTCTCCTGCTTTGCAAAGTTCATGCTGTTGATGATGCTTTCAATTTTTTTTTTCCGTTACTTTCCATGAAACTTAGTCACCAAAAGAACTCAGTGTTAATGACAATTCCTAATGAAGTCACCCTATCAACCAGTCTGTCGGATGTTTTCATACCCCACTGGTCACAGTGCTCTTCCTTGCATTGTTGTAGCTTTCAGATGATGCCACCACCCTACCTGCTAAGCAGGCCAACGGGCAGCCAGGCCGAATTTCCTCCGAACGGGACACCAGTCCTTACAGCTGAGTGCAACCGGAGCAATTTGGAAGTGTTTTGCTCAGAAACACAACAAAACACTAACCAGGTTGGGGATTGAAACCGCTATCTTGTGATCATGACTACAGCACCTTCTACCTGCTAAGTGGGCCAACGGGCAACCAGGCCAAAATTCCCTCCGAATGGGACACCAGCCCTTACAGCTGAGTGCAAATGAAATGTTTTGCTCAGAAATACAACACACCAACCAGGCTGGGAATTGAAACCACCGTCTTGCGATCACAACTGCTGCACCTTTATCCACTCCACCAAGCCTCACACCTTTGCTAATAATACATTCAAGGAGAAGTTGAAGCCATCCGATGATAAATAAACTCCCAACACATCTACCAGCCTCTCTAGCCTCCACCCCCCACTCCACCTCTCACTCTTTCCCTCGTAGCTACAACAACTGTCATTGCTTCCCATCTTAGAAGACAAAATGTCAATTTTGATACGTGATACTCTATGCAAATCATATTCCACTCCTGCATTTCGCCCATCTAATGTTTCTGATGAGTTCACCTAGTTTTCTCTTCTCTACATTTCAACTGATGCTGCTCCTATTTATATTACAAATATATTATATTACTTCGACTGCAATTATGTCATATGTTCAATAGACAAATATGCTGATTGCTTCTCGCAGGCAAAGCCACACAAGTTAATTATTATCATTATTATTATTATTATTATTATTATTATTATTTAAAAAATTTTTTTTTTACATGAATGGGCATGTGGACTAATTAGCAGTGATTTGTTATAGCTCTTATCTTCTTTTACTGGTTTCAGTCATTGGACCGTTGGCCATGCTGGGGCACTGCCTTGAAAAGGTTTTTAGTCGGACAGCTCGACCCACCCCCACCCCTCCCCAGTACTTGTTTTTTTGAGGTCTAGCACTTATTTGATTGGTCTGTTTTGCCAAACCTCTAAGTTACAGGGACATAAACAAACCAACACCGGTTGTCAAGCAGTGGTGGGAATACACACAATCACAAATATGCATGTATGTATATGTGAGTGTGTATGTATGTAAGTGCGTGTGTATGTGTGTGTTTGTGTGTATGTATATATATATATATGTATGTATGTATGTATGTAAGTGCGTGTGTATGTGTGTGTTTGTGTGTGTATATATATATATATATATATATATATATATATATATATATACGGGTCCAACCCATGCCAGCATGGAAAGCAGACGTTAAACAACGATGATATATATGATGGGGCTCTTTCAGTTTCCATCTGCCAAGTCCACTCAAAGGGCTTTGGATTGGTTGGCCCTGAGAGGACACTTGTCTAAGGTGCCACACAGTGGGACTGAACCTGAAACCATGTGATTGGGAAGGAAACCTCTTTACTACTAACCCATTAGTTACATATTAGTTCTTTTTTGTTTTAAATATTTTTTTGTTAAAGTGAATTTAGTTTAGCAAAATACTGATATTTTTGTTTCCTTTTATGCTGTTTTTTTTTCCTATTATCATTAAACTGGTATCTTTTCCTTATTTCCTTAGCTGACCCCTTTTTTATATCTCTTACCTAGCACTCATTTAGGCATCCTCGTGCCATTAGGTCCCATCATAAAAACCGTTGTTGAATAATTTCAAGAAAATAGCTAGAGGCTTCAGTACGTTATCTACTGCTGACTCTCTCATTGTGACATTTTTAATTTATTTTCAATTTATTAATTATTTACAAACAAACTCTTAATCTCTAAAAAAAAAAAAGAAAAAAAAAAAAAGAAAATGTTGAACTCTGCTAATAAAATACCGGTGTTACTTGAAGCAAATCTGCTTAAAGAATGTAAAATATATAATAAACAGTAATCAATTAACGGACTCTTTTTTTTATTGATTTTTTTCTTTTTTTCTTTTGTTTCTTTTATTTGTTTCAGTCATTGAACTGTGGTCATGCTGGAGCACTACCTCGAAGGTTTTACTCAAATTGTCGCCAGTACTGTTTTTTTTTAATGTCTCTTAATTTATGGGGATGTAAACCAACAAACACTGGTTCTTATACAATGGGGGCAAGGCAGGCACAAACCCACACACCCACAGATAGCTAATAGTGAAGGATTATCAATCCTTTGTACACCAGGCTAACAGTATTGTTTAGATTAGCGAAGAACTAACTTATACATATATATATATATATATATATATATATATGTTCTTTTCTTTTGTTTGTCATTTGACTGTGGCCATGCTAGAGCACCACCTTTAGTTGAGGACTTATTCTTTGTAAGCCTAGTACTTATTCTATTGGTCTCTTTTGCCGAACTGCTAAGCTACGGAGACATAAACACACCAACATTGGCTGTGAAGTGATGGTGGTGGGGACCAAACACAGACACACAAGCATATATATATATATCTTGGGCAAGTGTCTTCTGCTATAACCCCGGGCCGACCAATGCCTTGTGAGTGGATTTGGTAGATGGAAACTGAAAGAAGCCTGTCGTATATATGTATATATATATAAGTGTGTGTATATATGTTTGTGTGTCTGTGTTTGTCCCCCTAGCATTGCTTGACAACAGATGCTGGTGTGTTTACGTCCCCGTCACTTAGCGGATCGGCAAAAGAGACTGATAGAATAAGTACTGGGCTTACAAAGAATAAGTCCCGAGGTCGATTTGCTCGACTAAAGGCGGTGCTCCAGCATGGCCGCAGTCAAATGACTGAAACAAGTAAAAGAGTAAAGAGTAATATATATACATGACAGGCTTCTTTCAGTTTCCTTCTACCAAATCCACTCACAAGGCTATAGTAGAAGACACTTGCCCAAGGTGCCATGCAGTGGGACTGAACCTGGAACCATGTGGTTGGTAAGTAAGCTACTTACCACACTGCCACTCCTACGCCTATTTATATATAGTTGAAAATTATGAAAAACAAAAATGAAGACAGGTGTATGAACAACAAGCAAGTGTATTAGTTTGATGCTCGGAAAAATGAAAAAGTCTTTTATGTTTCGAGCCTACGCTCGTCAGCAGAAAGGTATAAGAAAGTGCATGAAAGTGGAAAGGATGATGGAGATGGGTATCAGGGTATACACTCAAAGTACAAGATTATGGTAAATATATATATAGTGGTGTTAGGAAGGGTAATCAGCCATAGAAAGTGTGCCAAAACAGACATGGAGCCTGAACTGCCCTTCAGCTGGTCAGCTTCTGTCAAATTGTCCAACCTATGCCAGCATGGAAAATGGATGTTTAATGATGATGATATAAAGCAAGTATCAATCTGAAGAAAAACTGATAAGTTGAAATAAAATGGTATAATTTTGATAATATATGAACTTACCATATTTGTGTATAATGCACTGACCTAATTAAGGACAGTGAAATTTGAGGATAAATGTCGTGTGTGTATGTATATGTATAATCATATCTGTCGAGCCGGCCTTGTCACACTCCGTGTCACGCTGAATATCCCCGAGAACTACGTTAAGGGTACACAGGCTGTTCCGTTGATTCGGATCAACCGGAACCCTCGTCGTCATAACCAATGGAGTGCTTCCACCAGAAAGAGCTTAGCCAGATTTATTATAGTTGCTATATAAAATGCTTTTGAAAAAGTTTATTCATCATCATTGAAATATAAAAAGAGAGAATTCAAAAGTGACCTTTTGAAGTTTTATATAAGCTGTAAAATTCACTCAATAATGTCAACACTGTGGAACTGATAACGACTAGTGTTATTGATTACGTATTCAGGGTTGTTTACTGAAAACGATCTTGTTTTCTGACTCCAAAAACAATAACAAAGAAATCATTAACAGAATCTACGTATGAAGTCATCACCAAGCAACCTCAACTGGAGATCGTCACCGTTGTCGTCATTGAATGCCCACTTGTTTGTGCTTTCATGGGTCAGTCGGAATTTATTGAGGGAGATTTTCTATGCTCAGCTGCTCTTCCTGTCATTGACTCTCAACCGTCTCCGAATAATATTTGTCCGTGATCAGACATGTTTCAGGAGATTGAAAATGGAGGACACTGCTTGCATGACACTTGTTTTACAACCACCGTGTGATGTGAAGTCAAGGAGACGGTAACACACCCACACAGTGTGTGTGTGAATATATATATATGTGTGTGTATATATATATATGTGTATGTGTGTGTGTGCATATATATATATATGTGTGTGTGTATGTATATATATGTGTTTATTTCCTCATCTTTCTATTGAAGAGCCTAGGCTCAAAATGTAAAAGACTTTCTCACGAGTGTCTAACTAAAACACCTGCTTGTTTATACACCTGTCTTCATCTTTTGTTTTTCTGTAAATTTCAACTGTGTCTGTATGTATATATATAACCCATGCTAGCACAGAAAACGGACGTTAAACGATGATGATGATGAAATTGTATGGATAATACTGTACTAAATTCTGGTGCCTCAACTTAAGTACCATATTCATCTGAATCTATATATATATGTGTGTGTGTGTGTGTATATATATATATATGTGTGTGTGTATGTATATCATTGTTTAACATCCGTTTTCCATGCTGGCATTGGTTGGACAGTTTGACTGGGGTCTGGGAAGCTAGGAGGCTGTGGCAGGCTCCAGTCTGATCTGGCACTCTTTCTACAGCTGGATGCCCTTCCTAATGTCAACCACTCCATGAGTATAGTGGGTGCTTTTTACGTGCCACGATCGGTTGGTGCTTTTTATGTGCCACTAGCATGGAAGCCAGCCAAGACAGTGCTGATATCGGCCACATTCGGATGGTGCTTTTTACGTGCCACTGGCACAGGTATCACAACTACAATTTCCATTTGATTTTTATTTTGATGTTGATGTATTTGACTCAATAGGTCTCCTCAAGCACAGCAGGTCACCCTACGATCCAAGGTAAGCACAGCAGGCCGTCCTGTGATCCAAGGTACTTTGAATGGGCTGGGGCTGGTGGTGTGAAGCTGGTGTAGGATACAGACATGAACTCACTTTATTTGTCGGGTCTTAGACGTGAGCTCGTTGGCACTTGTGTGTTTGTGTGGCCTCATCAGATAAAAAAAAACCTGTGCAGTGTCTCACATACTTCGAGTAATACTGGCATCAGGGGGTTAAAGCCAAGAACTTTTCAGTATCGCTTGTAGATGAGGCATACAGTAGGAGGAAATACCGTGAATTGATGAAGAATATATGCAACTAGCAGTATCGCCCGGCGTTGCTCGGGTTTGTTTTGACCCTTTAGAACTGGAATTTTTGAAAAGTAAAAATTTTGCATTATGTAGCTTGTTATTCTCTTTAAGTGAACATTTTTCTGGTTGAAATACACCGAAAAATGGTGACACGGCTGTCAAAAAGTCAAAAAAAATAGGGATTTTCATAGAAAAAAAAGCACCTTTTAGATGTAAATAATTTTTGGTGTTAACATGGTCTGATTTGAATTTTTTCTTCTACAGAATGAAGAGCAAGCCTTCTTCTATCATACTCTCAATTTTGGTCAACTTGTGCCGCAGGGTTTGGGAGGAGAAAGTGTTAGTTGAAGGCTACCAAACCTGCCACACAGAGAAAACTTCAGCTTTATATATAGAGAGAGATAAAGAGAGAAAACCTAAGAAGTAATTTAAACAGACTTAAGAACATTTGTCTTCGTAGATAAGGAGAGACGAATGAAATGTCATATTGCAGAATAGTTTTAACTGGTTCCAATATTGGAAATAACGTCAGAAGCAACAATGGAGATAATGATAACGACATATCTGTTCTGTAAGCAAAGATTTAATTAATGTAAAAATTAATTTTGCTGTATCGTCAAGATATTTATTCAGCGTAGTAAGAAAACAAGCGGAGAATATCTCAATAGTTTTGTATTGATTGTGTTTCTGTTTCTATATATCTGTGATTTATAGAAATAGCATTTAAATATGAGTTGCTTATTTGACATGGGATAAAAACGAGGTTGATATATGGGCGATAAAAATAGAAAAGAGATGCTGGTGTGGGGCAGGGGAAGGCATAGAAACCTTATTAAAATAGAAAGTAACGAAGGAAGAAAGAGAAGAAAAGCTATTGTAAAACAGTAGCAACTGAGAGATTAGATGACCCGAGAAAGAGAAAAGACGTAAATCAATGCGAGAGGTTATAATGAGCCACGATGGAAAGAAAATGGGAAGAAAGAATTAAGTCGTTGATAAGAGAAGTAAAAGACTCCTGATTCTGTAATTGATTTGCTGTCTGCTGCTAACGGTGAACTCAAGAGTGCAGAATTGTATGGCACAAGAGGATTTAGTAAATGTAAAATAAGTTAATGATGTGCATAAGGAAAAGTTTATTTTGAAAGGTTTTTGTTCGGCTAATAATAGAAATATTGATTTGAACTAAGGTTTGGCTGACCACAAAGGATATTTTGTGTGTTAGGTAACTTGCTAACCAAAAACGACATTGTGAGAGTCTATTGATACGATGACAAAAGCCGGCGAAGTGAACTTCATCCATAAATGGTTGCCCTAGTTTCTAAAACTCACCCAAATTTCCATAATTCTACAATGGGCGATGCTACCAGAAAATAAACCAAGCACAAACAATCAAGGAAGCATTAAAAGCAAAATGAACGCTAGCTTTCTGTTTTACGAGCAGCAGCGGAAAATTTTTCCGTAGAGATTATGCCATGTAAAGTTGTTACACACACACACGACACACTCACACACACACCACACACACACTACACACACATACACACCACACACACTAAACACACACACTACACACACACGCATACACACACACACATTACACACACACTAAACACACATACACACACACACACTACACACACATACCACACACACATCACACACACACTATACACACACACACACCATACTACACACACACTACGCACACACACATTACACACACACACACACTACACACACACCGCACTATACACACACTATGCACACACATGTTACACACACACACACAACACACTACACACACACACACACTACACACACATACACATACACACTACACCCACATACACTACACACACACCACACACACACACACACACATACACGCACGTAGTTGAATAAAATTTCGGTAAAATCCTTGTGGCATGCCATGCAAAGCTCATCCACAGCTATTGGCTACCAAATGTGTTATCATACAAAGGGAATACTTCTGACATTAGACATACATCTGGAATTCTATAGTATCCACAGAATTTATATAAAGTGATGAGTGAGAGGAAAATGGATAGAATGGCATTCTTTATTTCATATCACTACAATTGTTTCCACACATTGTTACACCCATAATACATTGGAGAGATTTATAATTAATAAATTCATTGGACACTAAAGTCTGCTTGCGAAGACCAGTTGAGCCAAGTGAAATTGAAGTCGAAATCAAACTCGGTGACTGGCATCCGTTGCTAGTGGAGCACTAACAGTACCATGCCAGTGAGATCGTTGCCAGAGCAACAAGCTGGCCTTCGTGCCGATGGCATGTTAAGCACACCATTCGAGCGTGATCGTTACCGCGTCGCCTTACTAGCACTTGTGCTGGTGGCACGTGAAACATTCGAGCAAGTTCGTCACCAGTGCCACTGGACTGGCTCCTGTGCAGGTGGCACATAAAAAGCACCATTTGGGCATGGCCATTGCCAGTACCACCAAACTGGCCCTCGTGCCGGTGGCACGTAAAAGCACCCACTACACTCTCGGAGTGGTTGGCGTTAGGAAGGGCATCCAGCTGTAGAAACATTGCCAGATCAGATTGGAGCCTGGTGCAGCCTCCTGGCCTACCCAGACTCTGGTCAAACTGTCCAACCCATGCTAGAATGGAAAACGGACGTTAAATGATGATGATGATGTATGTGTGTGTGTGTGTGTGTGTGTGTGTATACAAACTCTCTCACACACATGCACAACCGGCTTCTTTCAATTTCTATCTACCAAATCCACTCACAAGGCCTTGGTCAGCCCAAGGCTATAGTAGTAACACTTATCCAAAGTTCCATGCAGTTGGACTGAACCTGGAACCATGTGGCTGAGAAAGAAAATACCTATTTCTTTGTTAGCCCCTTGTGGGTAGTAAAGAAATAGGTAAGTATTTTCTTTCTCAACCACATGGTTCCAGGTTCAGTCCCACTGCATGGAACTTTGGACAAGTGTTACTACTATAGCCTTGGGCTGACCAAAGTTCCATGCTGTGGGACTGAACCTGGAACCATGTGGTTGAGAAAGAAAACACTTACCACACAGCCATACCTGTACCAATGTTTATAAAAAAAAATTTTAATAAAATAAAATGAAAATGAAAAAAATACAAAGCAAAAGTGTTATAGATATAATGCATGCATCTGAACACAGAGTACAGAGAACTGCTTTTCTCCCTTTCGGAATCAATGAAATATGTGAAAGACAAGAGTTTAGTTATAGAAAATAATGAGCATGTTAGTCTAAAGTCAGTAAGAGCATCATCACTACTACAGCAGTATTTATAGGATTTTAATATTCAGAATAAAAATTTCTGTATTGTTATTTTGCAGTTATTGGTGTGTTTGTTTATGAGGGAAAAAAATAAATGAAGTAAAAATAATGTGGAAATAAAAATGAAAAAATATAAAAATAAACAACCGTTTTAACATGGAAAAAAAAAAGTAGAGATTTTTTTTTTTTTTTTTTTTCATAGACAGAACAAAGGCAAAGCCCTTCTCTACCTTAATGCATTAATGGAATTGTAAAATGTTTGAGATGAAATTCAGAATGTATATTGTTGTGCAAACTTTAATGGTAGTCGATTTTTAAAGTGAGGGAAAATGTGAAGATATATGTTAGCAGTCTACTGGATTTAGTCTCTTTTCCTTCATTGTATGATGTTAGTGAGCTGTATAACACACGTGTTGTGAGTGTGTATATGTAATATGTATATATATATATATATAAAGGGAAAGTTTATGAAAATAAACAAAAGACGAACGCAGGTGGAGTACAAACAAATGTATTAGTATAATGCTCAGGAATAGAAAAAGTCTTTTACGTTTCGAGCCTAAGCTCTTCGACAGGAACGGACACAGAAAAACAGAGGAGAGAAAAAAAAAAATATATATATATACACACATATATTCTTTTATTCCTTTACATGTTTCAGTCATTTCACTGTGGCCATGGTGGAGCACCACCTTTTGTCGAACAATTCGACCCCAGGACTTATTCTTTGTAAGCCTAGTACTTATTCTATCGACCTCTTTTGTCAAACTGTTAAGTTACAGGGGCGTAAACACACCAACATCGG
>NC_043007.1:20954917-20977417 GCF_006345805.1 Octopus sinensis
ATATATATATATAGATATATATTAATATATATATATATAATAAATATAGCGTATATAGATGATAGATATAGATAGATTCTAACAATGCTCTTTGTTGTGCTGTGTTTGTGTGCAGGATTTTGGCCGAGGGGTAAGCATTGATAAGGACGTTGTGTACATATTATGCAAAACACTATCTTGAATACTTCACTCCAACGCAAGATTTTGCTGTATCCGCAAAATATAGGCATTGCTGAGAGGCTGGAGATAAACAAATGTGCTGGATGTTAGATTGGGCTATATCTGGGGGTTTCTCTTTTTTTTCTTCCTTTGCTTTTATTATTTAAGCAGTCTATTGAACCTTTTGTTGTGTTCATATGTGGGGGAATATGGAAAAAATAAGAATATATATATATAAAAGTAACATTCCTGTAATTTTTGTATCAGAATAAGTTTCCATGAATGTAAAGGATTATTTTTGCTATTGATATTTGTTTTATATGAAAGTGGTGAGTAAACAAAATCCTTAGCTTGTCAGACAAAATGCATAGTAGCAGTTCATTTGTCTTTATGTTCTGAGTTCTAATTCTGTTGTGGTCCACTTTGCCTTTCATTCTTATTTCTTTATTGCCCACAAGGGGATAAACACAGAGAGGGCAAACAAGGACAGACAAACGGATTAAGTCGATTACATCAACCCCAGTGCGTAACTGGTACTTAATTTATCAACCCTGAAAGGATGAAAGGCAAAGTCGCCTTTAGCCTTTCATTCTGTTGACATTGATACAAAGCACATTGCTAAAATTGCCAAGAAGGCTGATGGTGTCTTGGCATCACTTAGCAAGTCCTTTGTGAGCTGCTCTCCTGCTATCTATCTGAGGCTTTATATAGGTATGGTTGTGGAGGCACATGGCCTAGTGGTTAGAGCAGCAGACTCGCGGTCAAGGGATTGTGGGTTCAAATCTCAGACTAGGCGATGTGTGTGTTTATGAATGAAACACCTAAGCTCCACGCGGCTCTGGCAGAAGGTAATGGTGAACTTCTGCTGACTCTTTCACCACAACTTTCTCTCACTCTTTCCTCCTGCAACTTGCAGCTCACCTGCAACGGACCAGCATCCCATCCAGGTGGGGAACCTATATGCCAAGGAAACTGGGGAACCGGCCCTTATGAGCCTGGCATGGCTTGAGAAGGAACAATAGCTATGGTGCAGCCTCACATGGAATTTGCATCATTGGTCTGGAACCCCTATCTTGCCCAGGACATTAATCGTCTGGAAACCGTTCAGTGACGTGCAACCAAGAGAATACCCTCCATCAGGCATTTGCCATATTCTGAACACCTTACTTCCCTGAGCATAGATACATTGAAACTCCAACGTCTGGCAGCTGACTTGGCAGACACCCATAAAATTATTAACCATCTTACCAACAATAACTCTGAGCATCTTTTCAAACTCCACCTGTCTAACACCCATGGACATGTTTACAAAGTCAGAAAACAGCACAGCTCCCATGACTTTTGGAAACATTTTTTCACGCTGAGAGTTGCTGAAGCATGGAACAAACTGCCAGCATCAGTTGTTAGTTGTCGGAGCACTGCATCCTTCAAAACTTCCATGTGATCTGCACAAATATACTCATGAAATGATCGTTGGAACACCTTCTTTTCCTCTAAAATATTATCCAAAACTCTTATTACTTTCTCTATATAGCATTTTGAATGTTTAAAAAACGTCATTTTTCTATATTTCATTATTTTATCCATGTTATGTTTACATATCTACACACACAGATGCAGGAAGTAAATAAACACCTTTAATTTTCAAAATTTCTGATCGAAGTATCTTAATATGTTTTCACCAGTGTAGAATTTACAATGTAATTATTCTTTTTCCTTCCAGGTGCCATTTTATTAAACAGTTGCAAAGAGTAACCATGCCACGCACAAAAAATTCAGCAGAATTGTCAGATTTTCAAAGAGAGCGTATTGTTGGGCAATCTGAGGCTGGTCTTAGCCAGCGAAAAATTGCCGAAAATCTTCAAATTCCTTTTGCTACGTAAATAGAATTATAGTGCAATTCAAAAGCCAAGGAAAGAATCAACAGATTCTCATCCCAGCCGACCTGGGCCCTTGGAAAGGAAGCTTTGCTGTTTGAAGAGAATTGTAGAAAACGAACCCCATTCAAAGGCTTCTGATATTGCAAAACAGCTAGAAGTTAGTCCAAGAACGTGTGTTACATATCTGCATAAGCTTAAGTATTATGGAAGAGCAGCTAGAAGAAAACCTCTCCTTCAACCAATTAATATCAAATAAAAGATTTTGAAAATTAAAGGTGTCTATTTACTTCCTGCATGTCTGTGTATATATCTATATCTATATATCCATGTAAATTTTTAGTATTCATATACTCTTTTACTTGTTTCAGTCATTTGACTGTGGCCATGCTGGAGCACCGCCTTTAGTTGAGCAAATTGACCTCAGGACTTATTCTTTGTAAGCCTAGTACTTATTCTATCAGTCTCTTTTGCCGAACTGCTAAGTTACGGGGACGTAAACACACCAGCATCAGTTGTCAAGCGATGTTGGGGGGACAAACACAGACACACGCATACATATATATATATATAAACATATATACGATGGGTTTCTTTCAGTTTCCGTCTACCAAATCCGCTCACATGGCTTTGGTTGGCCTGAGGCTGTAGTAAAAGACACTTGCCCAAGGTGCCACGCAGTGGGACTGAACCTGGAACCATGTGGTTGAGAAGCAAGTTTCTTGCCACACAGCCATGCCTGCACCTATTCACAATGTTTTGAATTAATCATGCAACATCTTGTAGCTTCAAGATTTCAAAGGCTTGTTTGTGTATTTTTAGAACATTGTAGGGTAGGTGCGAGAAGTTGGATCTTGTCATCTTTAACATAAAACAGGTAGAATATTTGGGCAGGATATGGCCAGATTAAATGATAAAGGATTAAGGATTTGCATGTCTGAGGAGGGCTAAGTCACTTGCATGAAAATTCCATGAACAGACTGTTCCATTGATCGGATCAACCAGAACTCTTGTCGTTGTAACTGACGGATTGCTAATAGGACTTTTTTGTTATTTTTCTACTAAGACTACAAACCTGTCTCCCCATCTCTCTGTCTCTGTCTGTCCGTCTCTCTTTCTCTCTCTCTCTCTTTCTCTCTCTCTCTCTCTCTCTCTTTCTCAAAAATTAAGCATAAACAAAGAAACAAATAAATAAAAATAACAGGTGTTTCTCTTTTAAGGGTCCTCTATCAAAAGATGTCCATCAAAATAGAGAAGTTGATGGAATTAATAAGAAAAAGAAATTACATCAAAACTTCCCATTACTCAATGTGTGTGTGTGTGTGTGTGTGTGTGTGTGTGTGTGTGTGTATGTGTGTGTGCACACGTGTATGTGTATGTATGTTTGTGTGTGTGTTTGTGTGTGTGTCTGTCTCTGTGTGTGTGTATGTTTGTGTCTGTGTTTGTGTGTGTGTGTGCGTGTATGTGTGTGTGTGTGTTTGTTTGTGTGTGTGTGTGTTTGTTTGTGTGTGTGTGTGTGTATGTTTGTGTCTGTGTTTGTGTGTGTTTGTGTGTGTATGTGTGTGTGTCTGTGTGTGTGTGTATGTGCATGTCTGTGTGTGTGTGTGTTTGTGTGTGTGTGTGCGTGTGTGTGTGTAGGTCTTCTGATCATTACAGAAATTAATTGGTTGTACACTTTATCAGAGATACCAGTTGTTAACGCAATAATTAGCGGATAATTACACTTTGATAACGCACAGACTTGTTGCTTGTAATTAACAGTAAAATAGTGCAGTTCCAGTAATCTGATACCCCTTGGTACCTGGGTAACAACAGATTATCAAACAGTCTTCGTAGACTGGTGCAACGGAACTCACTCTTAAAATATAAAAAAAAATATTGTATTAAATAGATGCAGGTGTGGCTGTGTGGTAAGAAGCTTGCTTACCAACCACGGGATTCTGGGTTCAGTCCCACAGCATGGCACCTTGGGAAAATGTCTTCTGTTATAACCTCAGGCCGACCAAAGCCTTGGGAGTGGATTGGTAGATGGAAACTGAAAGAAGCCTGTCGTATATGTGTGTTGTGTGTGTGTGTATGTGTGTGTGCGTGTATGTGTGTGTGTGTCTGTGTGTCTGTGGTTATCACCCCCTCCATCACTGATTGACAACTGTGTGTTAGTGTGTTTAGGTCCCTGTAACTTAGCAGTTCAGCAAAAGAGACCTATAGAATAAGTACTGAGCTTAAAAAAATAAGTCCTGGTGTCGATTTGTTTGACTAATACTCTTCAAGGCTGTGCTCCAGCATGGCCACAGTCAAATGACTGAAACAAGTAACAGGTGCAGGAGTGGCTGTGTGGTAAGTAGCTTGCTTACCAACAACATGATTCTGGGTTCAGTCCCACTGCGTGGCACCTTGGACAAGTGTCTTCTACTATAGCCTCGGGCCGACCAAAGCCTTGTGAATGGATTTGGTAGACGGAAACTGAAAGAAGCCCATTGTATATATGTATATATATATATATGTATATATATATATATGTATATATATATATATGTATGTGTGTGTGTTTGTGTGTCTGTGTTTGTCCCCCCCAACATTGCTTGACAACCGATGCTGGTGTGTTTACGTCCCTGTAACTTAGCGGTTCGGCAAAAGAGAACGATAGAATAAGTACTAGGCTTACAAAGAATAAGTCCTGGGGCATCCAGCTGTAGAAACTCTGCCAGATCAAGATTGGTGCAGCCATCTGGTTCGCCAGTCCTCAGTCAAATCGTCCAACCCATGCCAACATGGAAAGCGGACGTTAAACGATGATGATGATGATGATGATGGTGGTGATGGTGATGATGATGGTGATGGTGGTGATGATGATGATGATGATGATGATACACAGGGTGTACTGATCCAACTATTTTGGTTGTTTGGTGTTTTGTTTTTATTTACTACCAATGGTGGAGAGTTACTTTCAGAATGGCATTCTTATATCGTGTTGATGAGATTTTTGTTTTTGTTTTTCCAGTTTCAGCTCTTGAGCTGTGGCCATGCTGGGGCACCGCCATTGTGGTGAAAGAGTACAGCAGGGATCACCACCCCCTGCCGGAGCCTCGTAGAGCTTTTAGGTGTTTTCGCTCAATAAACACACACAACGCCCTTCTGAGAATCGAAACCGCGATCCTGCGACCGCGAGTCCGCTGCCCTAACCACTAGGCCATTGCACCAGATGTTAATAAATTTGGACGTATGTCAATAATTAGACATGAAGTTGCAAACACTGTGCAAACTAGGGCAGATAGCAACCATGTTAATTAGAATCAAGAGAACTTGTGCTAATTTGTGTTAATCAATTGTCACTTGAAGAAAGAATGTTTCTACTCTATCAAAAAAATGGATTATCGATTCTCAAAGTACAGAATTTTATTTTACTGCATCTATGTTGAATATAATCCTAATTAACTGATCCTCCTGTATTACCCAAAGCCAGTAACTTTTCAGCACCCCCTTACATAAACACTATCTTTCCCTGATGATGGGGGTGGCATTCTATGGAAATGAATTTTAAGAATCATATGTGATCTGCACAAATGTACTCCTAAAACGATCGTTGGAACACCTTATTTTGCTCTAAAATATGACCCAAAACATGTGTGTATATAACATGCTTATATAATTCTTAGTATACTGAAGTTTTCCAATAATTCATAATGTAATCCTTGTATTGTCCCTTTTTATGCCCTCATGATTTTCCACCCAAGGTATTTTGAAATGCAGGATTCAACATCAAAATAAAAATCAAATGGAAATTGTAGTTAAGACACCCGTGCCGGTGACACGTAAAAAGCACCGTCCAAACGTGGCAGATGCCAGCACCGCCTGACTGGCGTCCGTGTTGGTGACACGTAAAAGCACCAACCGATTATGGCCGTTTGCCAGTCTCCTCTGGCCCATGTGCCGGTGGCACGTAAAAAGCACCCACTACACTCATGGAGGGGTTGGCGTTAGGAAGGGCATCCAGCTGTAGAAACACTTCCAAATCAGACTAGAGCCTGGTGCAGCCTCCATGGCTTCCAGACCTTGGTCGAACTGTCCAACCCATGCTAGTGTGAAAAACAGACGTTAAATGATGATGACGATGATGATACGCTTTGTAGTTTAAATTGGATGCAAAAGGAAACAATTGTAGGTGAAGATGTTAACTAATTAATAAATTAAATTGGATCCATTGGATCTCTCCATTTTCAAACTTAATAATACTATTATATATATATATATATATACAAATAATAAGAGAGAGTCCACAATGTGGTCACTCTAACGCTAGATATAGATCCGCAAAGGGAATCCGCTACTAAAGAATTGTTCTCAAGAATTAATTCAACGCACCGAGAATTAATTCTTGAGAACAATTCTTTAGTGGCGGATTCCCTTTGCGGATCTATATCTAGCGTTAGAGTGATCACATGGTGGACTCTCTCTTATTATTTGTATTAATAATGTTTACTGTATCCCAGTCTTTCATACGCTAGGCCACTTGGTGTTTTGAATTGATGTTATTAATTAATATTCAATTTTTTTCACCCTTATTATGATTTTATATATATATATATATATATGTATATATATTATATATATAATATATTATATATATATATATATATATAAAGAGAGAGAGGAAAAGATAGATAGATTTCTTTATTGGCCATGCAGGGCTGAACAGAGAAGGGACAAAATACAAAGTAGAGCTTTTCTTTTTGGGAACAAGAGAAGGGGAAAAAGGGCCAAAGTCCAATCAAAAGGGATCGTGAAAAACAAAGTGGGGCTGGTCAATAGGGATCGTCTATGACAGAACTGTCAATTATATATATATATATATATATATATATATATATACAGACAGATAGAGAGATAGAGAGATAGAGAGAGAGAGAGAGAGAGTTTCAGCGTGTTTTCTAAGGTGCTATGGTAATTTAAAAAGTGATGATCAGATATAAGGAAAATTCAGTTATCTGGCAACCTTTTAGCCCTAGCTGTGCCAGATAGGAGGTGAGTTTACTGTATTGGCATCTGGTTAAAAAAGAAACCCCAAAAAACTTTCCTTGTGGATGTAAGGGACACGCTCTTCTTAACAAATTACATTTAACCCAGTGGACAGATGGCACTTTGGTGTAGTTTTATAGTTTCTTTGCTCTTCAAGGACTTATTCGGATTTAAGAATTGTATATTATGGAAACAAGTTTTCACTAAGAAATGAAGCAGATAATAAATCTAAGAATAAATATCAACAAAAGGAGGAAGTCACTGTATTCAAACATTATCCAAAATAGAGAAGACATCACTTTTGCATCCACTAATCTGGTTATTCACCTTAAGTAAGTGAAAGTATATTTTAATCTTCTACTTGGTATTATGTCGAGGCTGGAGAATGTATGGTATCTGATTATTGAAGTAGCTTTTAGTAGATTAACAAGCAATGTGTTTGGTTGCCAGATCTCTTTGTGAGAAATAGTTGATACAATTAGCATCACCGCTGAGACGCTGCCAAGCTTCCTGATTAATCAAAGACGGCAGTCTCAATAAACCCCTATAAATTCTCAAAAAAAAAAGAAAAAGAAAACCATTGTTAATTATAAACAATGGTTCTTATTACATTAGATCATATTTAACCTGGTTTAAACAGAGGTTTTGTTTGTCGTTTTAAAGACCAAGAAACGAAGGCAAAGATGTGACTATTTTCTTTATCTTCTATGTTTTTACTTGTTACAGACAATGGACCATGGCCATGCTGGGGCACTTCCTTGAAGGGATCATCTTTTGTATCTCAAGTGAAGCAATTTGTACTTTAAATGCTAGTAACAATGTATTTATGTACTTTAATAAAGGTTGTTTTTAAATTCACCCTATTGTTTTTTGTTTGTTTGTATTTTTGCCGTATTATGGTTTATCAAAAGGTGGTAAGCTGGCAGAATTGATAGCACACAAGGCAAAATGCTTACTCTTTTACTTGTTTCAGTCTTTTGAGTGCGGCCATGCTGGAGCACCACCTTTAGTTGAAGAAATCGACCTCGGGACTTATTCTTTGTAAGCCTAATACTTATTCTATCGGTCTCTTTTGCCAAACCACTAAGTTACACACCAGCATTGCTTGTCAAGTGATGTTGGGGGACAAACACAGACACACAACCATATACACACACATACATATATATAAACATATATATGACAGGCTTCTTTCAGTTTCTGTCTACCAAATCCACTCACAAGGCTTTGGTCGGCCCAAAGCTATAGTAGAAGGCACTTGCCCAAGGTGCCACGCAGTAGAACTGAACCCAGAACCATGTGGTTGGTAAACAAGCTACTTACCACACAGCCACTCCTGCGCCTAAAAGCGTTAAGCAAAAGCACAAGTCAATATTTCCCATGCCGGGAATCGAACCCGGGCCACCTGGGGGAAAGCCACGAATCCTAACTACTAGATCACATGGGATTGCTTAGCAGTATTTCATTTATCTTTATGTTCTGAGTTCAAATTCTGCTTAGGTCAACTTTGTGTTTCATCCTTTCGGGGTCAATAAAATAAGTACCAGTTAAACACTGGGGGTCGATGTGATCAACTTAACCCCTCGCATGAAGTTGCAGACCTTGTTCCAAAATCTGAAACCAATACTATGGTTTGTCATTTGCATTTCAAAAAATACCATTGTGTATCTTAACCCTTTCATTACCATATTTATTTTGAGATGCTCTGTGTTTCTTTCAATTAATTTTAAATATAACAAAGAATTTAGTAAAATAACTTAGTTATCATTAAGCTAGTGTTTTGAACATAACAAAGGTGTGGTGGAAGATTTTAATTCAATACTTATGAAAACAAGACATTTGTACTACAGAGCCTGAGGTGGTTTTGGCCAGGTTGGTATCAAAAGGGTTAAATATCTCTCAGTATTTATATCACAAATAGTGTCCTTGCTAACAGAAAATAGGTTGTTTTAGCACCAACTAAAATCGCTTGTATTCCCTGTTGAATAGTTTATACCTTAAACAAAAGCTGTGTTTAACTGAATTAATAAGGTGTTGTTTACATGGATATTTCTTTGTATTTTAGGCTGAAGTCTTTATCAATCAAATGGTGCCTGAATGCTCCTCAAATAGCATTGTATGTGATTCAAGATAGAGTATGATTTGCTTCAAGTAGAACTGTTTATAAAATGATAAGTGATATAATAATTTACAAAAACTAATGCAAATCAAGATATCTTTATATAAACTTGTTGTGGCGATGCATTACCATAATGTAAATTAAAAACAAACATATAATAAAAGAAAGCAAAAAAAAAAAGATTAAAGTGATCTAAAAATATTTAAAGAACAAAACATTTCTTTTAATATAAGACAATCTAAAATATAACCAAAAAAAAAAATTCTTTGATTTTGGCATTCTTTTTGAAATTCTTTTAGAACATAGAAGCATCTTCTTAAAACAGATTGAAATAGCATATATTGCTCTAGGGATGGAAATACTTCATCTATTCCCCAGACTCTACTGATCAATGATCATAATACTGACTAGAAAAAATGCATCTATGTTTGAGCAATGCGTCGAGATAAAGGCTGCTGTCAGATGCAATCGTATAGAAATAAAACTGTGATCCCATCCCATTATTTTAGTGTTTTCTTTTAAGCAGACTATTTCAATAAACTGGACTAAACCATCTTGGTTACAGGATTATTTACTTCATTTGTTATAATGGACATACGCACATATTTACATATGGAGCTCTGTCGTTGTTGAGTGCATATATATGTATACATAGACGCACACATGTGTTATATAAATAAATAGGCATGTGGCTCAGTGGTTAGAGTGTTGGGCTCACAATCATGAGGTAGTGAGTTCGATTTCCAGACCGAATAAGTCCTGGGGTTGATTTGCTCGACTAAAGGCAGTGCTCCAGCATGGCCGCAGTCAAATGACTGAAACCAGTAAAGGAATATAAGAATGAAAGAATATATATGCAGATAGATATATACATATAGATATATGTATATATATGTGTATATATATATATATATATATATATATATATATATATATATGCCTCTGTGTGTGTGTGCGTGTGCACAATGTACAGCAGCATGCATGTGTATATATATATATATATGCACATATATGTGTATGAGCACACGTATTTGTAGATGTGTATGTTCATGCAGTCACACACATATATCTGAAAAGTGTAGACATGGAAGTCTTCAAAACACGTCTAGACAGTTTTTTTTTTTTTTTACCTGCCATACTGGATGAAGCCACATCACAGCAAGAGGCACAAAGAAGAACAGCAACATCCAACTCGCTACTTCACCAGAAGCAATACTGGAAAAATCTCCAGATGCAGTAAAGGCGGTACACCAGCATGGCCTCAACCACTGGCTGAAATCCATCTATATATATAAAGCTTAAGTTGTCTGTGTATGGCAGGTTTGGTAGCCTTCAACTAATACTATCTCCTCCGAGACCCTGCAGCGCAAGTTGACCAAAATTGAGAGTATGATAGATGAAGGCTTGCTCTTCATTCCATAGTAGAAAAAAAATTCAAATCGGACCATGTTAACACCAAAAATTATTTACATCAAAAAGGTGCTTTTTTTCTATGAAAATCCCTATTTTTTACGATTTTTTTACTGCTGTGTCGCCATTTTTCAGTGTATTTCAACCCGAAAAATGCTCACTTAAAGAGAATAACAAGCTACATAATGCAAAACTTTTACTTTTCAAAAATTCCAATTCTAAAGGGTCGAAACAAACCTGAGCAACGCCGGGTGATACTGCTAGTAAAAGATAAAAGATATGTGAATGTTCTTCTTTAAGTGAACATTTTTCTGGTTGAAATACACCGAAAAATGGCGACACAGCAGTCAAAAAATCGTGTTAACATGGTCCGATTTGAATTTTTTCTTCTACAGAAGGAAGAGCAAACCTTCTTCTATCATACTCTCAATTTTGGTCACCTTGCGCCGTAGGGTCTCAGAGGAGATAGTGTTAGTTGAAGGCTACCAAACCTGCCATACACAGACAACTTCAGCTTTATATATATATAGAAATGTACTTTGATTCTAATTAGCAACATTGCTTCATGGATGGACTTGGTATTAATACTGTCTCGGCTTTCATATAAAGACTTTCCACCAATATAAATAACTTGCATTTGAAATTATCTCTAGATGACATAGATGCATAACACGTGAGCAGTGACTCAGTGTAGCTTTGAATAAATCTTTCCATTCCGTCATACAACATGTGTGCGTATGTGTGTGTTTTATATATATAAATATATATGTGTGTGTGTGTGTGTGTATATATATAATATATATATATATATATAGCAGTATCGCCCGGCATTGCTCAGGTTTGTTTCGACCTTTTAGAATTGGAATTTTTGAAAAGTAAAAATTATATATTATGTAGATTGTTATTCTCTTTAAGTGAACATTTTTCTGGTTGAAATACACCGAAATTGGTGACACAGCAGTAAAAAAATCGTAAAAAATAGGGAGTTTCATAGAAAAAAAAAAGCACCTTTTTGATGTAAATAATTTTTGGTGTTAACATGGTCCGATTTGAATTTTTTCTTCTATGGAATGAAGAACAAGCCTTCTTCTATCATATTCTCAATTTTAGTCAACTTGCACCGCAGGGTCTCGGAGGAGATAGTGTTAGTTGAAGGCTACCAAACCTGCCGTACACAGATAACTTCAGCTTTATATATATAGAGAGATATGTCTTTATTGTCCATAGAGGGGATAAACATAGAAGGGACAAACAAGGACAGACAAACGGATTAAGTCGATTACATCAACTCCAGTGTGTAACTTATACTTATTTAATCGACCCCGAAAGGATGAAAGGCAAAGTTGACCTCGGTTGAATTTGAACTCAGAATGTAATGGCAGAGTGAATGAGTCAAGCAAGCCATCATCAATTAGTCTTTATTTCCATTTTCCATAGTTCAGAAAAGCACCATCCAAACGTGGCCGATGCCAGCGCTGCCTCGACTGGCTTCCGTACCTGTGGCACGTTAAAAGCACCAACCGATCGTGGCTGATGCCAGCCCCATATGGCACCTGTGCTGGTGGCAAGTAAAAGCACACACTACACTCATGGAGTGGTTGGTGTTAGGAAGGGCATCCAGCTGTAGAAACACTGCCAGATCAGACTGGAGTCTGGTGCAGCCTCCTGGCTTCCCAGACCCCGGTCGAACCGTCCAACCCATGCTAGCATGGAAAATGGATGTTAAATGATGATGATGATGATGATGATGTATGGTTCAGATTGTTTGACAGAAAGACTGGTGCTAAAATTCGAAACCAATGTTGTTACTTTAAGGGTAACAGTATCATTAGCACACGGACAAGGTGCTTTGCAGCTTTTCTGCCATCTTCATGTTCTCAGTTCAAATTCTGCCAAGGCTGAATTTGCCTTTCATCCTTTCGAGGTTAATAAAATAAGAACCAATTGAGCAGTGGGGGTAGATATGATCAAATTACCCCCTGCCACAAAATTGCTGGCCTTGTGGCAAAATTTGAAACCAACATTACAAGTCAACAAATCACCTGTTTTTTCTTATGGAGAATGATACCATCCATGTTACCTGGATAATGTTAATTAACAACGTTAATTAAATAAGAACCAATTGAGCAGTGGGGGTAGATGTGACCAACTTACCCCCTGCCACAAAATTGCTGGCCTTGTGGCAAAATTTAAAACCAACATTACAAGCCAACAAATCACCTGTTTTCTTATGGGGAATATTACCATCCATGTTTCCTGGATAATGTTAATTATCAATGTTAATTAAATAAGAACCAGCTGAGCAGTGGGGGTAGATGTAATCGAATTACCCCCCTGCCACAAAATTGCTGGCTTTGTGGCAAAATTTGAAACCAACATGACAAGCCAACAAATCACCTGTTTTCTTATGGAGAATAATACCATCCATGTTACCTGGATAATGTTAAGTACATTCATCTTCTGGAAGTTAAGTGTATGATGGCTACAGACACAACACGACACTGGAGACAAATCTAAATCACTGACATTTTCATAAGCTGCAAAATCCATCATGTCCTCGATTTCTTTGGCACCCACATTCTCCTTTAGTAAAACAAACCACTGAAGATGGTATATTAGAAAATATTCAGTATTTTGACATTTCAGTATCTTTTTAAAAATTTCCTTTTACTCGGCTGCATGTGCGCTACCGTTGTGAAGCTTGAGTTTGGTTGTCTTAAAACATTTTGAATTGAAAGAACATGATGTAACATTCCCGACAACAATTATCGCCATGGCAACCCTTTCCGCCGATTATTATATACTCGTAGTAGTGAGACTGTGCATTAGAAGAAAATGTTCTTCTTTCTCTTTCTTCCTCTCACCTCTATGTGCGCGCATGCGCGTGTGTGTGTGAGTGTGTGTGTCTGTATGCAAGTATGCATGTATGTGTGTATGTATCTATGCATGTGTGTTTGTGTGTGTGTGTATATGTATGTATGTATATATATATATATTGTGTGTAGGTATATATATATGTGTGTGTATATATATATATATATATATATACATATATATATATATATATATGTATGTATATATATATATATATATATATACACACACATATATATGTATATATGTATGTATGTATATATATATATATATATATATATAATATATATATATATAATCATCATCATCATCATCACCATCATCATCATTGTTTAACGTCTGCTTTCCATGCTGGCATGGGTTGGACGGTTTGACTGACGACTGGCGAACCAGATGGCTGTGCCAAGCTCCAATCTGATCTGGCAGTGTTTCTACAACTGGATGCCCTTCCTGACGCCAACCACTCTGAGAGTGTAGTGGGTGCTTTTTATGTGCCACCGGCACGAGGGCCAGTCTGGCAATGACTACGCTCTAAAGGTGTTTTTGCGTGCTATCTGCATGGGAGCCACTCTGGCAGCAGTGGCAACAACCACGCTCGAATGTTCTTTCTTACACGCCACTGGCACATGTGCCACTAAGGCGACACTGGCAATAATCATACTCGAATGGTGCTTTTCGTGTGTCACTGGCACAGGAGCCAATCTGTGACCCTGGCAACAATCACGCTCGGATGTGCTTTTAATGTCCCACTGGCACAAGTGCCAATCAGACAGTACTGTCATTGCAATTTTGATTTTGATATATATATATATGTATGTATGCATGTATGTATGTATGTATGTATGTATGTATGTATGTATGTATGTATGTATGTATGTATGTATGTATGTATGTATGTATGTATGCATACTACGCTCATAGTATACAGGTAATAACAGAATAAACAAGAGTTTATCAGGAATCAAAGCAATACTCTCTTTTTTTACTCTCTTTTTCTTGTTTCAGTCATTTGACTGCAGCCATGCTGGAGCACTGCCTTTAGTCGAGCAACTCAACCCCGGGACTTACCGCTAAGTGACGGGGACATAAACACACCAGCCTCGGTTGTCAAGCAATGCTAGCGGGACAAACACAGACATGCAAACATACACACACATATATATATATATTATACATATATACGACGGGCTTCTTTCAGTTTCCGTCTACCAAATCCACTCACAAGGCTTTGGTCAACCCGAGACCATAGTAGAAGACACTTGCCCAAGGTGCCATTCAGTGGGACTGAACCCGAACCATGTGGCTGGTAAGCAAGCTACTTACCACACAGCCACTCCTGCGCAATGTTAAAGTTGTGTATCAAAAAATAATTAACCAATTGTTGTCAATTTGTTTGTTGACCAAAAGTTTTCTCCATTTTCTGCTTATTTTAAATTTAAATATATATATATATATATATATATATATATATTATCCAAAGTGTACTGTATTATGTATCAATTACAGCTGATCTTAGCAATCAGTTCCATGCCAGAGACTCAACAGAGTGTTAGGTAACAACCCAGTTATGCAACCCTGTGCTCATCAGAGGTTGCTGAGATGCAATGAAATACACACACACACATACATTTATTTATTTATTTATTTATTATTTATTTATTATTTATTTATTTATGGGCTGCTTTTCTTGCTTTATTAAATTATTGGTTTTCTTTGGCACCAATTTTCTTTGGCATTGTGTTTATTTCAAACCAAATTCTTATTCTGTTTCCAATTTAATCATACACCTGCTTCACATGATGTATGATTGATTCACAATGCTGCTTGTGACGCTGTATGTAGTCTTAAAAACAAGCTTTTCCTTTCATGTAAATAATCAGTATACACAAGTGCACACGTCCATACACATATATGCAAACACACACTTGTGCATGCACACATACACACACACACACACACACAGACACACATTCAAAGTCAATCCCACACACTTAATTCTTGAAAAGATTAGACATTCAAATATCACAGTATGGTTAAGAAGTTTGCTTCGCAACCACATGGTTTCAGGTTCAGTCCCACAGCACAGCAGCTTGAACAAATCTCTTCTACAATAGTCCCAGACTGATCAAAGCATTGTGAGTGGATTTGGTAAATGGAAATTGTTGAAATTCATTCAGTTTTGTGTGTGTGTGTGTGTTTTATTCTTATTGTTAACATAGGCGCAGGAGTGGCTGTGTGGTAAGTAGCTTACTAACCAACCACATGGTTCTGGGTTCAGTCCCACTGCGTGGCGCCTTGGGCAAGTGTCTTCTGCTAAAGCCCCGGGCTGACCAATGCCTTGTGAGTGGATTTGGTAGACGGAAACTGAAAGAAGCTTGTTGTATATATGTATATATATATATATGTGTGTGTGTGTGTGTTTGTGTGTCTGTGTTTGTCCCCCTAGCATTGCTTGACAACCGATGCGGGTGTGTTTACGTCCCCGCAACTTAGCGGTTCAGCAAAAGAGACCGATAGAATAAGTACTGGGCTTACAAAGAATAAGTCTCGGGGTCGATTTGCTCGACTAAAAGGCGGTGCTCCAGCATGGCCGCAGTCAAATGACTGAAACACGTAAAAGAGAGAGAGAGATTACTTTTAGTTATTATATTATTATATTTCTTATTATCATTAACCACATTAAATTTCTTCTTATCTTTTACTTTTTTATTATATTTATTTTTTGTATTATCATAATACCTATTATTAAAACCATAATTAACTGAACAAAACATATCATAATTCCTAATATTAGGTTTATTATCATAAATAACATAAGACTCAACAGTGTCAGGTAACAATCCGGTTATGTAACCCTGTGCTCATCAGAGGTTACTGACATGGAATGAAATGTGTGTGTGTCTGTGTCATTGTCTTGACATCATGTGATTGTTGTAAATGAATCTCGTTCGTTTCTAATATTCTGTGAAAGCGCATCTGGTTGTAGTGAAATGTAACCTTGCTTGAAAATAGGTAAAAGGTTGGTATTCCAGCCATAGAAATGCATCTTCACTTAATGCCATCTGACCCATGCAGGCATGGGAAAATGGACATGAAAATTATAACAATGATGGCGATGGTGGTGGTGGTGGTGTGTGTGGTTGTGGTGGTGATGGTGGTGGTGGTGTTAGTAGTGGTGGTGGTGGTGGTGGTGGTGTTAGTGGTGTTAGTGGTGGTGTTAATGGTGGTGGTTGTGTCAATGGTGGTGGTGGTGTCAATGGTGGTGGTGGTGTCAATGGTGGTTGTAGTGGTGGAGGGGAGGAGGAGGAGAATGAGGAAGTGGATGAGGAGAAAGAAGAGGGGAAGAGGAGAGGGAGGGGGTTGAGGAAGAAGAGGGGGAGGGGGGAGGAGGAAGAAGAAGAAGAAGACGACAAAGAAGAAGAAGAAGAAGAAGAAGAAGAAGAAGAAGAGGAGGATGGAATGATGATGATGAGGAGGAGGAGGAGGAGGGGAGGATGACAATGATGGCGCCGCCAACCACCGCCAACGATGCCGTTAGTAACGAGGAGAAGGCCGATCAGGGCGATGATGCTGATGATGACAATGATGATGACGATGGCGATGACAACGACGATGACGATGACGATGACGATGACGATATCGTAATACAAACAACTGTTGATGCCTGCGTCTTTCAGTTTCGGTCTCCCCCAAAGATTACGGTGACAAGTTTCCTTTATAACGAAGATTTGTTTCATTAAGCATAATTGATATATCTTCCTCTGGATTCTGAATTTATTACATCAGAAAATAATGCTTTCTTCTATTTGCCAAAGGATGAGTAGGTTTGCTGTCTGTGGGAGTGAATGGAAGGAAGCAAACATTCAATTTCGAAATAACCAGATTTCCTAATCTTTTCTCTGCTTCTTCTTCCACTCATCAATTCTTATCTCCTCTCAAATGTTTATCTGTGTGTTTTGTGGTTTTCTGGTTTTGTGGTGTCGCTCAGTGTGTGTGTATGTGTGAAGGATTGTGTGTGTATGTGTGAAGGAGTGTGTGTGTATGTGTTTGTGTGTGTGAGTGTGCGTATGTATGTGTGTGAGTATGTATGTGTGTGTGTGTGTGAGGGAGTGTGTCTGTGTCTGTGTGAGTGAGTATGTACGTGGGTGAGTGTGTGTATGTGTAAAGGAGTGTGTGTAAATGTGTGTGTGCGTGAGTGTGCATATGTATGTGTGTGAGTGTGTGTATTTGTGAGAGAGTGTGTGTGTATGTGTGAGGGAGTGTGTGTATGTGTGAGGGAGTGTGTGTATGTGTGAGTTAGTATGTACGTGGGTGAGTGTGTGTATGTGTAAAGGAGTGTGTGTAAATGTGTGTGTGCATAAGTGTGCGTATGTATGTGTGTGAGTGTGTGTATTTGTGAGAGAGTGTGTGTGTATGTGTGAGGGAGTGTGTGTGTCTGCGTGAGTGAGTATGTATGTGGGTGAGTGTGTATGTATGTGTGAGGGAGTGTGTGTGTGTGTGTCTGTGTGAGTGAGTATGTATGTGGGTGAGTGTGTGTGTATGTGTGAGAGAGTGTGTGTGTGTGAGTGAGTATGTGTGTGGGTGAGTGTGTGTATGTGTGAGGGAGTGTGTGTATGTGTGAGGGAGTGTGTGTATGTGTGATTGTGTGTGAGTGTGAATGTGCATGTGTGTGTATATGTGTGTGTATAAGTGTGTATGTATGTGTGTGTGAATGTTTGTTTATGTGTGTGTGAGTGAGTGTGTGTGTCTGTATGTGTGTGTGTGCATGTGTGAATGTGCATGTGTGTGTATATGTGTGTGTATAAGTGTGTATGTATGTGTGTGAGTGATTATGTATGTGTGTGAATGTGTGTGTATGTGTGTGTGTGCATGTGTGAATGTGCATGTGTGTGTATATATATGTGAGTGTGTATGTATGTGTGTGTGAATGTGTACTTGTGCGTGTGAGTGCATGTATGTGTGAATGAGTATATATGTTTGTAAGTGTGTGTGTATACGTGAGTGAGTGTGCGTGTATGTGTGTGTCTGTATGTGTGTGTGAGTGTGTATGTGTGTCTGCATGTATGTGTCTATGAGTGTACGTGTGTGTATGTATGAGTATGTGTGTTTGTGTGTTTTTGTGTGTGAATGTAGCTGTATTAGTGTATGTGAGTATTTGAGCGTGTGTGTGTGTGTATGGGCACACACACATGCATACAAGTGTGTGAGTGCCTAATTATACAATCACTCAGTCGTACACACGTATCTTATATGCATGCATACACATTATCAGCAGCAGCAATACAACCACCACCACCATCACCACCACCACCATTGCCACTACCACCACCACCACCACCATCACTGCTACCACCACTACCACCACCACTATTACTACTACCACGACCACGACGGTGACGACCACCACCACCACTATCACCACCTGTTGCAATGCAATACACTTCTCCTTTTCATATCACCATTGTCACCATTACCACCACCACCACCAACAACAACAACACCACCATCATCATCATCATCATCATCATCAAAACTTCCGCTGCTGCCACTACCGCCACCATTACCTCTGTCATCACTACCATCCCCATCACCACCACCACCACCACCACCACCACCACCACCACCATCATCATTGTTATTGTCATTCTGATCGTTGTCGTCATTACCATCGTCACCACTGCCACCATCTTATGTCTGCTTTCCTATGCATATTCATTTACACACACACGCACACACACACACACACACTCACAGATACACACACATGCATGCACACGCACACACACACATGCACACATCAAACACTCACGGATACACACACAGAGATCTAACTCAATGCAGTATCATACCAATTTGGATGTCTATAGCTAAATTACTGTCTATGTTTTTTGGTCTTCCGTAAAGTTTATCTCTTAATTTCAAGAATTAAATCCAGAAACCAGATAACTTCTACTAATTTATCATTACATTATGGAGACATTTTTTTCGTTTTCTTTTCTCCAGTTTGAAAAAAAATATCTGGAGTGGCTGTGTGGTAAGTAGCTTGCTAACCAACCACATGGTTTCGGGTTCAGTCCCACTGCGTGGCACCTTGGGCAAGTGTCTTTTACTATAGCCTCGGGCCGACCAAAGCCTTGTGAGCGGATTTGGTAGACGGAAACTGAAAGAAGCCCGTCGTATATATGTATATATATATATATATATATATATATATATATGTGTGTGTTTGTGTGTCTGTGTTTGTCCCCCTAGCATCGCTTGACAACCGATGCTGGTGTGTTTATGTCCCCGTCACTTAGCGGTTCGGCAAAAAGAGACCAATAGAATGAGTACTGGGCTTACAAAGAATAAGTCCCGGGGTCGAGTTGCTCGACTAAAAGGCGGTGCTCCAGCATGGCCGCAGTCAAATGACTGAAACAAGTAAAAGAGTAAAAGAGAGTAAATAACCGTGACGAACAAATGAATCAGTCTTATGAGGTATTAAGGAAGAAGTGTGCCAAACGATTAAAAAAAAACAGCCTAATTATGTAATTAACATAATAAAAAATTTTAATTGGCATGCTGTTACTGTTGTTGTTGTTGCTGTTGTTGTTGTAGTTGTTGTTGTTTATGAACTCCATTGGTTATGACAATGTGGGTCCCATAATGAACTTATGGTATACAGTGCTCAGGTGCACTACAACTCATCAGAAATGGTACACAAAAGTGAATGCACAATACACAGAGTAAGGAGCACTCCATTGGTTATGATGATACGGGTCCCAGCTGATATGATCAATGGAACAGCTTGCTCATGAAATTAACATGCAAGTGGCTGAGCACTCCACAAACACATGTAGCACTAATGTAGTTCTCAGGGAGATTCAGTGTGACGAGGCTGGCCCTTTGAAATACAGGTACAACTCATCTTTGCCAGCTGAGTGGACTGGAGGAACATGAAATAAAGTGTCTTGCTCAAGGAGACAATGCATCACCAGAAATTGAACTTGTGACCTTATGATCATGAGCCGAATGCCCTAACCACTAAGCTATGCGCCTTCATGCACTGGGGTCGATGTAATCGACTTAATCCCTTTGTCTGTCCTTGTTTGTCCCCTCTATGTTTAGCCCCTTGTGGGCAATAAAGAAATAAGAAACTGAAAGCATTATATACTGTCATGGATATAATGCAAGCTGTGTCCTTCCTTTTGAAACTCCTGAGACATGTCTGATCATGGGGAGATATTACCTTATTTGGAAACAGAAAGGGCAGCTGTAAATAGTATCTGACATAATAAATCTGCCTGAACCAATTCTTTCCAACTCATGGGAAAATGGAAAAATGGACATTAAAATAATGATGATAATAGAGTATGATATGAAATAGACGTAGCTGCTATTTCTAGTAGGTCAAGCATCCATATACAAGCTCCCTCATTGACTCATAATTGCTGTACTTGGAAACATTGCAAGAGGTACATTGGTGTGCAATAAGTTTATGGTACAAGGAATGAAAAGATGTCAGGAATTACGAGACATCAATGTATTGGCCACCTGTGACATGAACTGCTGTGAGTCAAACAACCAATGATACACCTGTCACTGCAAAAAGTAACCTTCAGACAGAGACAGAATTGAATATAATAAATATTTTTTGAAAATATAAATGCTTTCTGGGGATGTGCTTGTCTGGTAACTGATCTGATCTGAGATTGTTTGCTGAAACTAAAACAATTACAGCTTGGACGACACATACAGGTTTCAAATTTTGGCACAAGGCCAGCAGCTTCAGGGGTGGGGGAGTAGGTTACTCTTTTACTCGTTTCAGTCACACACACACACACACACTCACACACACACATACATATGTATATACATACACACACATATATGTATGTCTGTGAATGTGTCTTTGTGTCTATGCTTGTCCCCACCACCATAACCACCGCCACCACCTGACAACCAGTGTTGGTTTGTTTACATCCCTGTAATCTAGATGTTCAGCAGAAGACACCGATAGAATAAATACTAGATTCTTTACTCTTTACTCTTTTATTTGTTTCAGTCATTTGACTGCGGCCATGCTGGAGCACTGCCTTTGGTCGAGTAAATCGATCCCAGGACTCATTCTTTGGTAGCCTAGTACTTATTCTATCAGTCTCTTTTGCTGAACTGCTAATTTACGGGTACATAAACACACCAGTATCGGGAGTCAAGTGATATTGGGGGACAAACAGACACACAAACATATATACACACATACACACACACACACACACACACACACATATATATATATACATATATACGATGGGCTTCTTTCAGTTTCTGTCTACCAAATCCACTCACAAGGCTTTGGTCAGCCCAAGGCTATAGTAGAAGACACTTGCCCAAGGTGCCACGCAGTCGAAATGAACCTGGAACCATCTGGTTGGTAAGCAAGCTACTTACCACACACCCACTCCTGCGCCTGATGATAATCTGAAAAACTAGCATTTTGTGCAATATTATTATATTAAAACGATGAATCAAGCACTTTACAGAATAAAACAAAATTTCTACATAAAATATCAGAGAAAATAGACATTCAAATAATAAAAAAAAAGCTGTCTTGTATGAAAATTGAACTTGTAAAGGAATTTGTTTTGCTGGACAAGTTTCTAAGCTGAAGAAATGATACAAAATATGAATAGAAATTGCAAACGTTAAACTGAGGATGAAGAGAGAAATTTCTGATGAAATCAGGTTGTTTGAAGTTTAAAGGTTTCAAAGTTGTTTTAAGTTTGGAATTTTAGTCACCTGTAATTAATGTTTTAGGCAGAAATGGAAGAGCTAATTGAGTTTTCACTGAAGATCATGAAATTATTATTCAATCATAAAGTAGATCAGAGTCCCCCCACCACCACCATCATGCATACTCACACACACACACATACACACACACATACACACACACACATACACGCACACACATACACACACACACACATACACACAGCTTGAAGAATGCTTTTGAATATTTATACATGCTCGGCATGTATACTTTGTCTGGCACAATTCAAACTG
>NC_043007.1:20982417-21012417 GCF_006345805.1 Octopus sinensis
TCGGTTATAAGGTCTCTAACATTTGAACAGGACCTATTAGATCTTCTTCAGATGTTGATAGAAAAACGTCTCTGCATATCTTAACAATAGTTCATTTATTTACCAGAATTATGTGCCAAGGGAGGAGAAAAACAACAACATGCAGCTTTTACCAAAGGCCAGGAACTTTCAGCACACTAACCTATTTCTTTACTACCCACAAGGGGCTAGACACAGAGGGGACAAACAAGGACAGACAAAGGGATTAAGTCGATTACATCGACCCCAGTGTGTATCGACCCCGAAAGGATGAAAGGCAAAGTCAACCTCGACGGAATTTGAACTCAGAACGTAACGGCAGATGAAATACTGCTAAGCATTCCGCCCAGCATGCTAACACTTCTGCCAGCTCGTTGCCGTGCACAAACACATACATATATACTATGGGCTTCCACACAGTTTCTGTCTGCCAAATTCACTCACTAGAAATTTAAAAAAAGGTCTATTTCGGGTTGTTTTCAGGTCTTCTAAAGCTGTTTCTTCTTGTTAATTACAAATCTTGTTTCGGTTATAAGGACTCTAACATTTGAACAGGACCTATTAGATCTTCTTCAGACGTTGATAGAAAAACTTCTCTGCATATCTTAACAATAGTTCATTTATTTACCAGAATTATGCACTAAGGAAGAGAAAAACAAGAACATACAGCTTTCACCAAAAGCCAGGAACTTCCAGCACCCTAACCCTCGTGCACAAGCATATACATATATACCATGGGCTTCCATAAAGTTTCTGTCTGCCAAATTCACTCACTAGGAATTTTAAAAAGGTCTATTTTGGGTTGTTTTCAGGTCTTCTAAAGCTGTGTGTTCTTGTTAATTACAAATCTTGTTTCGGTTATAAGGTCTCTAACATTTGAACAGGACCTATTAGATCTTCTTCAGATGTCGATAGAAAAACTTCTCTGCATATCTTAACAATAGTTCGTTTATTTACCAGAATTATGTGCCAAGGGAGGAGAAAAACAACAACATACAGCTTATCAAAACATGATATACTGGTTTGGAGAATAGATCTGGGTTGAAACATTAATCTATCATTTCTTTTTTTTATATTTTTGTTGTTGTACTCAAGTAAAAACAATCTATTCATCCAGTATGGTGACTTTGTGTCTTTCAGTGGTATGTGTGTCGATGTGTGTTTATGTGCATGCGTGTGTGTGTGTGTGTGTGCGCGCGTGTGTTTATGTGTGTGTGTGTGCATGTATATGTTTGTTTGTATGTATAAGTGTGTGTATGTATATATATATGTGTGTGCTTATATATATGGATGTGCATGTATATGTGTTTGTGTGTATGTGTGTGTGTGTATAAATATGTTTGTGTGCATGTATATATGTGTGTATGTATATATGTGTGTATGTATATATGCATGTGCCTGTGTATGTGGATATGTATGTATATGCATTTGTGTGTATGTGTGTGTTTGTGCGCATGTATAAGTATGTATATGTATATATGCATGTGCCTGTATATGTGGATGTGTATGTATATGTGTTTGTGTGTGTGTATGTATGTTTGTGTGTGCATGAATATGCATGTGTGCATGTATATGTGCATATATGTATATATGTGTGTGCCTATATATGTGGATGTATATGTATGTATGTATGTATGTATGTATGTATGTATATGTGTTTGTGTTTGTGTGTATGTGTGTGTATGAGTGTGTGTGTGTGCATGAATATGTATATGTGCTCGTATGTGTTTGCACATATATGTATGCATGTGCAAGTATATTTGTGCATGTATATGTGTGTATATATGTATATATATATATATATATATATATATATATATATATATATATATATATATATTTGTGTATGTGTGTGTGTGTGTGTGTGTGCCTTTTCTTCTTCCAAAACACGGCAGTAAAAACAAACACTGTGTTGGAGTGGGAGATTGTCCCACCCAAAGAGTGCGTGAAAGACTTAGAAGAGAGGGTGGTGGTGTTGAGGACTTATTCAAAGTCGCTCAACACCATCGCCATCTTCAAAAAGATAGAGATTGAGAACGATTTGGCTGAATATCTGCCAATTATAAAATTTATTTCCAAGGGTGCCAAGTATGGAACGGTGTGGTTGCTATTTGACCCTCCTGAGGAGGCTCACAAATTTGCGAGCCAGCCGTTAGAGGGCCAAGAGATCCTGTTTCTTTCCACATATTGTGGGAAGAAGTTGACAAGAGCTTGGGTCTGCAGGTTGCCACCTGGAATGGAATCCAAGTGGATAGAAGATACTATCCACTGGGGCCTAGGTGGCAGTGGATCCAAGCTGCTTAATGTAAAAATGTTGCTGGCAGCTGATTGGGTTGCCGTTACGTTCTGAGTTCAAACTCCGGCGAGGTCAACTTTGCCTTTCATCCTTTCAGGGTCGATAAATTAAGAACCAGTTATGCACTGGGGTCAATGTAATCGACTTAATCCCTTTGTCTGTCCTTGTTTGTCCCTTCTATGTTTAGCTCCTTGTGGGCAATAAAGAAATAAGAAACATTAGCACTCTGGGCGAAATGCTATGTGGTATATCTTCTGTATTTACGTTCTGAGTTCAAATTCTGCCAAGGTCAACTTTGCTTTTCATCCTTTTGGGGTCGATAAATTAAATACCAGTTACGTAATGGGTCGATCTAAATGACTGGTCCCCTCCCCCCAAATTTCGGGCCTTGTGCCGAGAGTAGAAAAGAATATGGACACCTTAAAACACTAAACAAAAGCATGGTATTTACAACCAAGTAATACGCATGTCTTTTAACAAATGGCTATGCTTTGCTCTATTCATGTATAATTGCAAAGACAGTTGCATTTTCCAAATATTTACATTATTTGCAATTTATTATACAAATTTATTATACAAATCCTACATACTATTCAGATGTTTATTTACAATGTTTTGAGCAATGGCAACATATGGCAGACAAACCTACTTTTGTTCATATAATTTCTTTTCCTTTACAACATTTCGGAAACTACCAAGCATATTTCTATACTAATAATCATCCTCATCATCATCATAACCTTCATCATTTAGTGTCTGTTGTCCATGCTGGCATGGATTGGATAGTTTGGCCAGGGCTGGCAAGCTGAGGGGCTGCACCAGACTCTAGTCTGAATTGGCATCAGTTCTACAGCTGGCTGTCCTTCCTAATGCCAACCACTCTGGGAGTGTAATGGGTGCTTTTACATGTCACAAGCATGGATGCCAATTGCATGACACCAGAAGTAATTAAGAAGTAATTATGTATAAAATTAAACTTTAGAATTATTTAACGAAACAGCTGTAACAAAACTTTAAAAGACATGATGTATGAGTCTTTCAAAATTTTCACTTTTAGTCAGAAATAGAACTAAATACTAACAAAGTTATAAGGTTTGTATGTTTTATATTTGGACAATACTAGTAGCTTTTTTATGTAAGTCGATTAAATGAGTACCAGTTATACACTGGGGTTGATGAAATTGACTAGCCCCCTCCCCCAAATTTCAGGCCTTGTGTGTATAGTAGAAAAGATTATTTATAGCTTTATGTAAGGTGGGAAGCTGGCAGAATTGTTAGCATGCCATAGGCGTAGGAGTCTGCTGTGTGGTATGTAGCTTGCTTACCAACCACATGGTTCCGGGTTCAGTCCAACTGCATGGCACCTTGGGCAAGTGTCTTCAACTATAGCCTCGGGCCGACCAAAGCCTTGTGAGTAGATTTGGTAGACGGAAACTGAATGAAGCCCATCGTATGTGTGTGTGTGTGTGTGTGTGGCTGTGTGTGTGTGTGTCTGTGTGTGTGTCTGTGTGTGTCTGTGTCTGTGTCTGTGTTTGTCCCCCCGACATCACTTGACAACCGATGCTGGTGTGTTTACTTCCCCGTAACTTATTTCTTATTTTAGGAAAATAAAAATAAGGAATAAGTGGAAATTTTACCAGCAAATTGTACCAAGTGGGACTGTTGAGTTTTCATTTCCTCCCTCCTTCAAAATTTTTCTAGAGGAAGGCAACGGAAAAACCGCTCAAGTGCACACAGCTGAAACATGATGCAATACCATAGAAAGCTGAATGAGATACACTACTAAGAGAGAACTTGACAATAGATTTTATAAGAGGAAGGGCTGAAAAGTTCCTGGCCTTGGGTAAAAGAAAATACAGGAGGGATCAGTTTTTTTTTCTTTTTACTTGTTTCAGTCATTTGACTGCGGCCATGCTGGAGCACCACCTTTAGTCAAGCAAATCGGCCCCGGGACTTATTCTTTTTGCAAGCCCAGTACTTATTCTATCGGTCTCTTTTGCCGAACCGCTAAGTTACGGGGACATAAACACACCAGCATCGGTTGTCAAGCGATGTTGGGGAGACAAACACAAACACACAAACATATTCACACACACATATATATATACATATATACGACGGGCTTCTTTCAGTTTCCGTCTACCAAATCCACTTACAAGGCATTGGTCAGCCTGAGGCTATAGCAGATTATGGTTATGATTTTATTCAATATATTCCCCTCTCAGATTCACACACTTATTGCAGAGGTCCGTCAGTTTTTCTAAACCCCGGAAAAGAACTCAGAATGTTGGGCCTTCAACCAGGGCTTTCCTGAGACCCCTAAAGCCAAGAATCTTTGATTTTATACAAAGAAGTGCTGAAAAGTTCTTGGCCTTGGGTAAAAGAAAATACAGAGAGATCAGTTATGATTTTATTCAACATATTCCCCTCTCAGATTAAGACACTTATTGCAGAAGTCCCTCAGTTTTTCTAAGCCCATAAAAGAACTCAAAGGGCTGGGCCTTCAACCAGGCCTTTCATGATACCTTTAAAGCCAGGAATTTTTTAGCACCCTCTCCGATATGTTCATCAAAGGAACACACACACACACACACACACACACACACACGCACACACTTACATACATTTTCATACATATACATACACATACATATACTCAAATACATGCATACATATCATTATGTTAACTTTTCCCTGCCTGTATGGGTCGGACAGAAGTCATGGGGCAGATTTTCTCATGGCAAGAAGCTCTTCCTGTCACCAACCATCGTCCATTTCCAAGCAATGTAATATTTCTCCATGCCAAGATCTTTCCACAGAAAACTGGAAACAAACAACACTGCTTGTATGACAGGGACACTCATTTACATGACGTCAACACAAGGAAACGCAAGCCCATGCACACACACAGATATACAAGGTGGTTGGTGCTGAAAAGTTTCTGGCTTTGGGTTAAAGAAAATACTGGAGGATCAGTTGATTATGATTTTATACAACATATTCCCCTCTCAGATTCACACACTTATTGCAAGGTGCATGGTGTATCGCACGTCAGGTGTCGAAGTGATCACAAAACAACACGAGATGAAGTGTTTTGCTCAAGAACACAAGGCACCAACCGGTCTAGGAATTGAAACCACGCTCTCGCGATTGTGAGTACAACACCCTAACCATTAGGCCAAGAGTCATCATCATCATCATCGTTTAACGTCCACTTTCCATGCTAGCATGGGTTGGACGGTTCGACAGGGGTCTGGGAAGCCAGGAGGCTGCACCAGGCTCCAGTCTGATCTGGCAGTGTTTCTACAGCTGGATGCCCTTCCTAACGCCAACCACTCCGTGAGTGTAGTGGGTGCTTTTTACATGCCACTGGCACAGGTGCCAGACGAGTCTGGCAAACGGCCATGGTCGGATGGTGCCTTTTACGTGCCACCGGCACGGAGACCAGACGAAGCTGGCAAACGGCCACGATTGGTTGGTGCTTTTTACGTGCCACCAGCACAGAGGCCCGTCAGGGCGGTGCTGGCTACGGCCACGTTTGGATGGTTCTCTTATGTGCCACCGGCACTGGTATCACAGCTACAAATTCCATTAATGTTGATCGATTACGATTCTGATTTTCACTTGCCTCAACAGGTCTTCACAAGTGGAGTTTTGTGTCCCAATAATAATTCTTTCTACTATAGGCACAAGACCCGAAATTTCGGAGGAATAGGGCCAATCAATTACACCGATTCCAGGACTCAACTGGTACTTGTTTCATCGACCCCCCCTGAAAGGATGAAAATCTAAGTCGACCTCAGCACCAGTTGAACTCTAATAATCAATAGTCTAACAAAAGTGAACTTTCAATGAGATGCCAGTGCTTAGATCATTAACTCAGAAAATATCCTGTTACTGTTCTGAAATTCTATTTGAGCATGCCTTCCTACCAGAATGTCTCAGCATAAATCCATAACATACCAGTTCTATTTATATATCAACATTTATTTCAGAACAAAATAACTGATATTATTTCCAACTGTAATATTTAAAGAAATTCATCATAGAATTGTTTATTGCACATTTAGTGTGAAAATCAATAAATATTTTGAACAGATGTTCAAAAGCTATTCAAATTATATTCCAGTTAACCTTCACACTAGATTAAATTCGACAAACCAACACATGTACTTCTGGATACACTATGCCAGTAAAAAAATAAATGGATTAGTCACTGTTGGAATGTCTTTAATCATAGGTTTGATCGATTTCGGATGGTTTATAGTTAAACAAAGCATGACTTCATAATAGAGTTTGTTGGCCTCTGTAAAATAGCATCTTTTTCCTTTTAAATCTAAAATTAAATAAATTATTCTTCGCTTTTAGATCAACTAAAATGGTTCAGCTTTAATTTTAATAAAAAAATTTTTTTCCCTCAGCCGTTGTCGATTTTCTTTTACTTGTTTCAATCATTGGAATGTGGCCATGCTGGGGCATCACTCTGAAAGATTTTATTCAAACAAATCAACGCCAGTACTCATTATTATGTCTGGTGCTCACTCTATTAATCTCATTTGCAGAATTGGTTGGTTATGGGGATGCAAACAAACCAACACCTTTTGTCAAGCAGTACTGTGAAATAAACACAAACATAGATACACACACACACATGGATATATATATATATATATATATATAAGATGGAATTATCAAATTAATAGCCAATTTTTCACCCTCATTTTGATTTTGATTGATATATATATATATATATATATATATATATATCATCATCATCATCATCATCATCATCATTTAGCGTCCGTTTTCCATGCTAGCATGGGTTGGACGGTTCAACTGGGGTCTGGGGAGCCCGAAGGCTGCACCAGGCCAGTCAGATCTGGCAGTGTTTCTACAGCTGGATGCCCTTCCTAACGCCAACCACTCCGAGAGTGTAGTGGGTGATTTTATGTGCCACCGACACAGGTGCCAGACGAGGCTGGCGAACGGCCACGCTCGGATGGTGTTTTTATGTGTCACCGACACAGGTGCCAGACGGGGCTGGCAGACGGCCACGCTCGGATGGTGTTTTTATGTGCCACCGACACAGGTGCCAGATGAGGCTGGCAGGTGCCAGACGAGGCTGGCAGACGGCCACGCTCGGATGGTGTTTTTATGTGCCACCGACAGAGGTGCCAGATGAGGCTGGCGGACGGCCACGATCGGATGGTGTTTGTTACGTCCCCAAAGCACGGAGGCCAGTCTATGCGGTACTGGCTACGGCCACGTTCGGATGATTTTCTTGTGTGCCACCGGCACTGGTACCACAAAGATACAAATTCCATTTATGTTCATCTATTTTGTTGTTTTGATTTGATTTGATTTTCACTTGCCTCAACAGGTCTTCACAAGTGTCACTTGCCTCAACAGGTCTTCACAAGTGTTACAAGAAGGAAGGTATGCACAGGTGGACTGTCTACGTCGCCGGGTCTTCGGATGGTGTCTTTATGTGCCACCGACACAGGTGCCAGATGTGGCTGGCGAACGGCCACGATCGGATGGTTTTTTGTGTGCCGCCGGTGCTGGAACCACAAAGATACAAATTCCATTGATGTTCATCTATTTTGATTTGGTTTGATTTTCACTTGCCTCAACAGGTCTTCACAAGTGTCACGCGTGTCACACACTTGCCTCAACAGGTCTCCACAAGTGTCACACACTTGCCTCTGCCTCAACAGGTCTTCACAAGTGTCACACACTTGCCTCTGCCTCAACAGGTCTTCACAAGTGTCATAAGAGGGAAGGTATGCACAGGTGGACTGACTACGTCGCCGGGTCTTTGGATGGTGTTTTTATGTGCCACCGACACAGGTGCCAGGTGAGGCTGGCGAACGGCCACGATCAGATGGTGTTTGTTGTGCCCACAGCACGGAGGCCAGTCGATGCGGTACCAGCTACGGCCACTTCGGATGGTTTTCTTGTGTGCCACCGGTACTGGAACCACAAAGATACAAATTCCATTGATATTCATCTATTTTGATTTGGTTTGATTTTCACTTGCCTCAACAGGTCTTCACAAGTGTCACACACTTGCCTCAACAGGTCTTCACAAGTGTCATAAGAGGGAAGGTATGCACAGGTGGACTGACTACGTCGCCGGGTCTTCGGATGGTGTCTTTATGTGCCACCGGCACAGGTGCCAGATGAGGCTGGCGAACGGCCACGATCGGATGGTGTTTGTTGTGCCCACAGCACGGAGGCCAGTCGATGCGGTACTGGTTACGGCCACGTTTGGGTGGTTTTCTTGTGTGCCACCGGCACTGGTACCACAAAGAATACAATTCCACTGATGTTCATCTATTTTGATTTGTTTTGATTTGATTTGATTTTCACTTGCCTCAACAGGTCTTCATAAGTGTCACAAGAAGGAAGGTATGCACAGGACTGACTACGTCCCAGGTCGGGGCCACGGGTTATGGCCTGACTAGTCTTGCCGGGTCTTCTCATGCACAGCATACTTCCATAGGTCTCGGTCTCTAGACATTTCCTTAGTGAGACCTAAAGTTCGAAGGTCGTGCTTCACCACCTCGTCCCAGTTTTTCCTGGGTCTACCTCTTCCACAGGTTCCCTCCACTGCCAGGGTGTAGCACTTTTGCACACAACTATCTTCAGCCTTTCTTGTCACATGACCATACCAGCGCAGCCGTCTCTCTTGCACGCCACAACTGACGCTTCTTAGGTTCAGCTTTTCTCTCAAGGAACTTACACTCTGACGATTATGAACACTGACATTACACATCCATCGGAGCATACTGGCTTCATTTCTTGCGAGCTTACGCATATCCTCAGCAGTCACGGCCCATGTTTCACTACCATGTAGCATGGCTGTACGTACACATGCATCATACAGTCTGCCTTTTACTCTGAGCGAGAGGCCTTTTGTCACCAGCAGGGGTAAGAGCTCTCTAAACTTTGCCCAGGCTATTCTTACTCTAGCAGTTACACTTTCAGCACACCCACCCCCGCTACTGACTTGGTCTCCTAGGTAGCGGAAGCTATCAACTACTTCTAGTTTGTCTCCCTGGAACGTGGCAGAAGTTGGTCTCTGCATATTTCCAGTGTTATTGCTCCTGAGCATTTGCCACAGACAAAAACTATTTTCCTAGTTAGCCTTCCTTTGACATTGCTGCACCTCTTATGTGTCCATAGCTTACACTTGGTGCATCTTATAGAGTTTCTACCTACACCTTTTTTACAGATCGAGCAGGGCCATCTACCTGAAGGCGTTTGTGATTGATCTACCTTCCTACTTATTAGAACTTTGGTTTTGGCTAGGTTGATTCTAAGGCCCTTCGATTCTAATCCTTGTTTCCACACCTGGAACTTCTCCTCCAGTTCTGATAGTGACTCAGCAATTAGAGCAAGGTCATCAGCATAGAGGAGCTCCCAGGGGCAACCTGTCTTGAATTCCTCCGTTATTGCCTGGAGGACTATGATAAATAGGAGGGGACTGAGGACTGAACCTTGGTGGACCCCAACCTCTACCCGGAATTCTTCACTGTACTCATTGCCCACCCTCACCTTACTAGCAGCGTCTCTGTACATGGCTTGCACAGCTCTCACCAACCATTCTTCTATCCCTAGTTTCCTCATTGACCACCAGATAAGGGACCGGGGGACCCTGTCAAAGGCTTTCTCCAAGTCAACAAAAGCCAGGTACAAGGGCTTATCTTTGGCTAGGTATTTCTCCTGCAGCTGTCTTACCAGGAATATAGCATCAGTAGTACTTTTCCCTGGCACGAACCCAAACTGCATATCATCTAAGGTAACTCTCTCTCTAATTAGTTGGGCTACAACCCTCTCCGTAACCTTCATTACCTGATCCAGCAGCTTGATGCCCCTGTAGTTATTTGTCTCTAGGGCGTCGCCTTTACCTTTGTAGCAGTTGACTATTATGCTGCTACACCAGTCATTGGGTATGACCCCCTCGTGTATCACCTGGTTAACTATACGGGTGACTAAGCTATAGCCGACACCACCAGATATTTTGAGCATCTCTGCAGTAATTCCTGATGGGCCTGGGGCTTTCCTGTTTTCATGCTTCTAATTGCCTTATCTACTAAGGAACTGTTAACTCGGATTGCTGGTCCCTCTGTTGGTCGACATTCGGCAGACTCTCTTTATCCCATTCATTTTCTTCTCATTCAACCTATCATAGTGGCGTCTCCAAGTCTCTCTCTTTGCACCCTCATTAAGTGCAAGTGAACCGTCCTCCTTGCGAACACATTTCTCTCCTACCACGTCACGATTCTCTCTCACACACTGTCTTGCAACACGAAATACCTCAAGTCTTTCATCCTCACGACGCAGGACATTGGCAAATTTTTCCTTCTCTGCTTCCCCTCTGGCTAGATAGACCTGTCTCCTGGCTTCCCTTCTGGCAGACTGATACACTTCCCTGCTACCACCGTTCTTCCAGGCCTTCCAAGCCTGTTTCTTTTGTCTAATAGCCCTGTCAACAATATTGTTCCACCACCACGTTATTTTGGGTCTTAAGGGGACTTTGCACCAGCCACAGATCTGGTCAGCGGCTTTCAGCAGGTTGTCCCTCAGAAGCGTCCAGTTGTCTTCTACCCCATGCGTAGCTATACTCCCTTCCATTTCGTCTAAAGCTTCAAATAACATATCTCTAAATCTCTGTCCATTCGCAGGGTCTTTAAGCTTCCAGACCTTCTTCTCCATGTTGGTCGTCTTCTAGTCGCCCTCTTAGTCCTGATCCTAAAGTCACTAACTACCAGTCTATGTTGTGGGGTGCATTCTTCACTTGGGAAGGTTTTGGCATTTATAAGCAGCCATCTTTCCCTTTTTCTGGCAAGGATGTAGTCGATTTGGCTAGTATGCCGGCCCGATCGGTAGGTGACCAGGTGGCTTGTCGGTTTCCTGAAGTTAGTGTTGCAAATCATAAGACTATTCGCATCGCAGAACTCCAGCAGCCTGGTTCCCTCCTCGTTGCGGGAACCATAACCGTAGCCTCCATGCACGCCATGGAAGCCCCCAGCACGTCGTCCAACATGCCCATTGAAGTCACCAGCCACAAAGAGAAGGTCTCTGTTGTTCGTCAATGATGTGGTCTGCAGTAGGGTGTCATAGAAACAGTCTTTCTGTCCATCAGGTAGCCCTGGCTGAGGGGCATAGGCCGATATAATAGTTGCTAAACTATGGTGGAGCACTAATCTAATCTTAATTATTCTGTCACTTACTCTGACTACCTCGATTACCTTATCTACCCATTTTTCGGCGATAAGCATGCCCACACCCCCGACTCCGTCAGTATTCCCAGCCCAGAAAATCTTGTACCTCTGTCCTTTGCCTGTGAGGAACCTAGCAGAACCTCCTCTCCACCTCACTTCTTGAATGCAGCATATATCAACCCACCTCCGTTCAAGCAATTCAACTATCTCGCCAGATCTGCCTTTCAGTGTGCCGACGTTGAGGGTGCCAACCCTGAGGCTGTGGGTGGGGGTGGAAGTGGTATTGGTCCTAATAGCGTCATGTACCTGAAAAGAAACTCGCGTTTGGTAGTATTCATAGACAAACAATGGAACTTAAGTTCAAACCTCGCATACAACACTAAACATATCTTGCAATGACTGAACACTACCTTTTATGGAAGGAGGTGGGGGTGGCGTAAGACTTTGAGTGTATAAGGGAGACAAGGATGAGAAAAATGTAGGACTTCCTGTACCGGTGGTGGGGGTGGGTGCACCGCGAAAACCGGGCGGCAGCCATTTCTTCCTTCCTTGGGAGAGAAATAGTTATTAGTAGCTATAAATAAATACCTAAATTTTGCCTAACCTATGGGAGAAGCGTGGACGATAAGGAGCTATAAATTATAAATACATTTATTCTATATATATATATATTCGTGTATATTATTTTATAATAATTACTGGTATTCTTATATATTAATATACTTTATATTTTATATCTAAAGCATAATATATTATACATGTATGTATATTCTTGTAATTGTCATTTTGGTAAATGAATAAAAATTGACATAATATAATGTCTAAAAGTTGATGAACCACCTATTGATCCCCTCCATTTTCTTATTGCTATATATATACTTTATATGTTGTGTGTGTGTTGTATATATATATATATATATATATATATATTATATATATATATATATATATATATATATATATATATATATATATATATATATAATATATATATACGGAGATGTACTCGCATAGCAAGCGATTTGATCTGAGATCGTGTGCTGAAACGAAAACAATTGCAGCGTGGAAGGTGTTTGTAAGCCATTTAAGAAACACACAAAAGCCGTTTGATTCACTTCAACATTTAAGTTTAATTTGTCAAAATATTTTCGTCGCTTTAAGACCGCGACCTGTTCACTGACAAAAATCCGGATTTTTGTCAATGAACAGGTCGCGGATTTTAGCGACGAAAATATTTTGACAAATTAAACTTAAATGTTGAAGTGAATCGAACGGCTTTTGTGAGTTTCTTAAATGGCTTATAAACACCTTCCATGCTGCAATTATATATATATATATATAAAATCAAGGCATAGAGAATAATGGAGAATAATACATCTTCAAAATTTGTTTAGTAGCTGTGTGGTAAGAAGCTTGCTTCTCAACCACATGGTTCCGGGTTCAGTCCCACTGCGTGGCACCTTGGCCAAGTGTCTTCTACTATAGCCTTGAACTGACCAAAGCCTTGTGAGTGGATTTGGTAAATGGAAACTGAAAGAAACCCATCTTATATATGCATACATGTATATATATATATATAGATAGATAGATAGATAGATAGATAGATATACATGTATATATGTATGTATATATCTCTGTGTGTATGTCCTTGTGTCTGTGTTTGTCCCCTCCCCATCACCACTTGACATCCGGTGCTGGTCTGGTTACATCTTCATAACTTGTCAGTTCAGCAAAAGGGCCCAATAGAATAAGTACTAGGCTTTAAAAATAAGTTCTGTGGTCAAGACGGTGCTCCAGCATGATTGAAACAAGTAAATGAGTAAAAGAATATACTGAATGGGATTCCACATAGTTTCCAGTTAAGAAATTTGTTCACAAGGCATTGGCTGGGCTGAGGTTATAGTAAAAGACCCCTGGCCAAGGTGCTGCACACGGGGACTGAACCAAAAACCACACAACTGCAAAGCGAGCTTCTTAACCACACAGCCATACCAATGTCTTTTCTTAGCAACACAATCAAACTCGGAGGTTCTGATCTTTTGGACTCGGTTTTTTGAAAAAAAAAAGAAAGAAAAAGAAAAACCACACTAATCATTTCCATGTCCCAAAATAGCCAACATTCGGTACTTTTCATTTGATTTTAACAAAATATTCAGTAAATCTCTGCTTGTTTATCTTCTTTTTTCCCATTTTTTTAAAGTTATCCTGTTGCTTAATTTAACCATAAAGTGAGTGTTTCAAATATTCTTGAGGAAATTTCATTCAATTTTCCAATATTTGTCTTCTCATTTATACTACAAGAAGGCGTTGAAAAGTTCTTGGCTTTAAGGATATTGTGAGAGGCCTGGTTGGAGGCCCAACATTCTGAGTTCATTTACAGGGCTTAGTGAAACTGAAGGACTACTGCAATAAGTGTGTGAATCTGAAAGGAGAATATGTTGAATAAAATCATAAAAACCTCTGGTATTTTCTTTCACCCAGGGCCAGGAACTTTCCAGCACCCGCTCGTATTTCCTTGCATGGCATTATCTGGACAACACAGTTATCTCTTTCCTAAAATATTACAGAATTTGATTAAATTAATCAATGGATTAAGCAACAATTGAGGTCATACTGAAATCAATAATAGTCTGGAATTTTGTTTTATCAATATTGGAATAATGTCCTCTGGCTAATTTTGAAATGTTTTATTAATGAAGATAGTAAAAGTCATTGGAAAAATTTAAGAAACTTGAGATATTAAAAATAAAAGGTAAGTGGTTGGTTATTGAAAACCAAGAGAGAAGTTATTTGCAGAATGACTTGGCTTGGCTTGTTATAATGGATAAGCAAAGTAGATCCAAGATCTCGTTTTTGCAAGGATGAGGATAACATTGAGTTGTGATTTTTCTTATACCAATAAGAAATTTATTGAAAGTGACAGTGTGGTTGAGAAGTTTACTTCCCAATCAAATGGTTTCAGGTTCAAACCCATTGCATGGCACCATGAACAATCATCTTCTACTATATATTTCTTTACTACCCGCAAGGGGCCAAACATAGAGGGGACAAACAAGGACAGACAAAGGGATCAAGTCAATTACATCGACCCCAGTGTGAAACTGGTACTTTATTTATCGACCCCGAATGGATGAAAAGCAAAGTCAACCTCGGCAGAATTTGAACTCAGAACATAATGGCAGACGAAATACCGCTAAGCATTTCGCCCGGCGTGCCAGCTCGCCAGCTTGCCACCTTCTACTATAGCCGTAGGCTGACTAATGTGAGTGGGTTTCGTGGATGGAAACTGCAAGAAGCCAATTGTGTGCATGTCTGTGTATGTATATATAATGTATGTGTGTGTCCACACTGTAAAGGGGTCAGCGTCATGAAAGGTATCCAGCTGTAAAGACCATACTCAAGCAGACAGTGAAGCTTGTTTGGTACAGTTCCCAGGCTTACCACCACCTGTCAAACCATCCGACCCATGCCAGCATGGAAAACAGATGTTAAATGATGATGATGATGATGATGATGATGATGATGATGAGTTGGGGTAGAATCATTAGCACACCAAACAAAATGCTTAGAGGCGTTTCTTTTGGATCTGAGTTCAAATCCTGCCAGGGTCGACTTTGCCTTTCATCCTTTCGGGGTTGATAAAATAAAATAGCAATCAAATACTGGAGTTAATGGTTTCATTCTGGTTTCAATCTTTATGTTATGAGTTCAAATTCCACCAAGGCTGACTTTATTTTTCATCATTTACAGGTCAATAAGTACTAGTTCAGCTCTGGGGTCAATGTAATCAATTAACCATTGTAATCAATTTCCCACCTAGATGTTGCCTATTGGGGAAATAATAATTATTATTGATATTTATTTGAGGTATTAAAAATAAAAGGTAATCTAGTACTTATTCTATCGGTGTGGTAAGTAGCTTGCTTACCAATCACATGGTTCTAGGTTCAGTCCCACTGTGTGGCACCTTGGGCAAGTGTCTTCTACTATAACCTCGGGCCGATCAAAGCCTTGTGAGTGGATTTGGTAAATAGAAACTGAAAGAAGCCTGTTGTATGTATGTATGTATATATATATATATATATATAAAATTTAGATTCAGAGGAATATGGTACTTAAGTTAAGGCACCAGAATTTAGTATGGTATTATCCATACAATTTCAAAATAAATTGATGTAATGAAATGATTGTATTGTTCAATTAAATGAATTCGCATGAAACGATCGTACTGCATTACCTCTGGATATCCTTGTTGCTTATTTTGATATATATATATATATATATATATTATATATATATAATATATATATATATAATATATATATAATATATATATATATATGTTTCTTTCTGTGTCCTTTCTGTAGAAGAGCGTAGGCTCAAAACGTAAAAGACTTTTTCAATTCCTGAGCGTTATACTAATACATCTGTTTGTTTTCTACACCACCTGTCTTCGTCTTTTGTTTTTTTCATGAATTCTCCCTATATATATATATATATATATATACATATATATATGTATGGATGTATATGTTTCTGTGTCTGTGTTTGTCCCCTCCAACATCGCTTGACAAGCGATGCTGGTGGGTTTACATCCCCGTAACTTAGTGGTTCAGCAAGAGACCAATAGAATAAGTACTGGGCTTACAAAGAATAAGTCCTAGGGTCGATTTGCTCGACTAAAGGCGGTGCTCCAGCATGGCCGCAGTCAAATGAATAACAGAATAAAAGACTAAAAGAATAAAAGGATATCAACACATTTGCTGTAAGTTTCCAGGCACCAGAAAACCTTTTACAAATCAAGGTGCAGAATGAATCAACACAAACAATCGTAAACAAGCAGAACCAGCATTGATATGAATCTTGCTTTACATTTCTTTACATTTCTTTACATTATTCACCAGAAATGTTTGATACAATATTAACCAGCCAAGTTAACAAACGAAAACAAAAGGGAATTTTTTTCTTTACATATGTTGTCAGTATTTCAATGCATTTTGCACTAACCACTAATATCTTAACAGAAACTCCATTGCTATCAACTGAATGTGTGTGAACCCATTTCTATTGAATTCCACTTTTCATGAAACTGGCTGCATTCATTTGTTTTTTTATTTATTCATTTATTTAATATATTTGTTTTATTTATTTATTTATGTATTTATTTATCTATTTTTCTAAAGCTTATATAACTCATTTAGCACATATGTTGAATAGAGCTGATATATGGTGTGTATACTCAATATACAAATAACTCCCTTTTCTATTTCTATCTTTTACTTGCTTCAGTCATTGGACTGCGGCCAAACTGGAGCACCACCTTGAAGGATTTTTAATCAAAGAAATCAAACATAGGGATTATTTTTTGCTCCTTCCTTTTTTTTTTCTAGGCACAGGAGTGGCTGTGTGGTAAGTCGCTTGCTTACCAACCACATGGTTCCGGGTTCAGTCCCACTGCGTGACACCTTGGGCAAGTGTCTTCTACTATAGCCTCGGGCCAACCAAAACCTTGTGAGTGGATTTGGTCGACGGAAACTGAAAGAAGCCCATTGTAATATGTGTATGTATATGTATATATATAATATATATATATATATATATATATATATATATAATATATATATATATATATATACATACACATACATATATATATGTGTGTGTGGGTGTCTGTGTGTGTGTGTATGGTTGTGTGTCTGTGTTTGTCCCCCCAACATCACTTGACAACCGATGCTGGTGTGTTTACGTCCCTGTAACTTAGCGGCTCAGCAAAAGAGACCGATAGAATAAGTACTAGGCTTACAAAGAATAAGTCCTGGAGTCGATTTGCTCGACTAAAAGCAGTGCTTCAGCATGGCCACGGTCAAATGACTGAAACGAGTAAAAGAGTAAAAAGAGTATAGAAAATCTTTTTGCCCGGTCCAATATGAACACCAAACTATAAAGCTATGCTCCTCACATACAAAGTGCTGTGTCAGCTCATTAATATTCAAAAGATTTATCTCCTGCTTTAGTTATGTGAATGAGTGCAGGGTCAACCGCCTTTTCATAAGTGGTGGAACAGGTACAGGAATACAAAAGGCCGCAAGCAAAATACTAAACATGGTGCAGATTCAGACCCAAAACTGAATAACTGCACAAGCTGTATTATAGTAAAAGTTATTGTTATGATTGTGCAAGCTATATTGTAGTACAGGTATATGTCTATGGTGTCTGGATTACTAATGTAATAAGTTTAAAGGGTAGCGAGCTGGCAGAAACATTAGCACGCTGTGCAAAATACTTCATCTGCTGTTTCGTCCTGAGTTCATATTCTGCCAAGGCTAACTTTGCCTTTCGTTCTTACTTCTTTACTGCCCACAACAGAAGACACTTGCCCAAGGTACCATGAAGTGGGACTGAACTTAAAACCACAGGTATGAGAGTTGCTGAAAAGCTCCTGGCTTTGGGTAAAAGAAAATACAAGTGGATCAGTTACTTATGATTTTATTCAACATATTCCCCCCGTCAGATTCACACACTTCTTGCAGTGGTCCTCCAGTTTTTCTAAGCCCTATAAAAGAACTCAGAATGTTGGACCTTCAGCCAAGCCTTTCATGATACCCTTAAAACCAGGACCTTTTCAGCACCTCCAAGTATATATATATATATATATATATATATATATATATATATATATATATTGGATACTAAACTTCATTGGATACTAAACACTGTTTACGAAGACCTGTTGAGGCAAGTGAAATCAAAATCAAAATCAAATTCGATGACTGGCATCTGTGCTAATGGAGTGCTAAGAGTACCATCCGAGCATGATCATTGCCAGAGCAGCTAACTGGCTTCCATGCCGGTGGCACGTAAAAAGCGCCATTCGAGTGTGATCGTTACCAGCATTGCCTTCCTGGCAATTGTGCTAGTGGCACGTGAAAAAGCATTCAAGCGAGGTCATTGCCAGTACCACAGGACTGGCTCCTGTGCAGGTGGCACGTAAAAAACACCCTTTGAGTATGGCCATTGCCAGTACCGCATGACTGGCCCTCGTGCCGGTGGCACGTAAAAGCACCCACTACACTCTCAGAGTGGTTGGTGTTAGGAAGGGCATGCAGCTGTAGAAACTCTGCCAGATCAGTTTGGAGTCTGGTGCAGCCATCTGGTTCGCCAGACCTCAGTCAAATCGTCCAACCCATGCCAGCATGGAAAGCGGACGTTAAACGATGATGATGATGATGATGATGATGATATATATATATATATATATATATATATATATATATATATATATACATACACATATATACATGAGGGAGGGCTGAAAAGTTCCTGGATTTGGTTAAAAGAAAATACAGGAGGATCAATTAATTATGATTGTATTCAACATATCCCCCTTTCAGATCCACACACTTAATGCACCAGTTCTTCAGTTTTTCTAAGCCCTGTAAAAGCACTTGGAAGGTTGGGCCTCCAACCACACCTTTCATGACTCCCTTAAAACCAGGAACTGTTCAGCACTCCCTCCGTATTGTTGTCCTCGTTGTCACATCACAAGGGCTACGGCATTGGATATGCTTGTGTCACATCCTTGACGTATAAAACTTTGTTCGTTCTCTCCAAGTCTCCCAGTAATAACACAAAGCAAAGCTAAGGATAAAACAAAAGATTTCTCTGTTAGAATCTGAAGACGTTTATTGCGAGTGGGAAATATCCCTCCTCATTTGTAGTTAGGCTACAGCTGAGGAGAGTCGAAGAGATTAAACGTGATTTATTAGCCAATATAAGACACGAGTAAATCTAAGACATAGTTTATGGTAGGGCAACAAGAATACTCATTTGTATATATATGTATATATGTGTGTGTGTGTGTGTGTGTGCATATATATGTGTGTGTACGTATGCATGTATATGTGTATGTATGTGTATGTATGTGTGTGTGTGTCTATGTATATATGTATGTATGTATGTGTGTGTATGTATGTGTATATATGTGTGTGTATGTATGTATGTATGTATGTACGTATGTCTGTATGCATGTGTGTATGTATGTATGTTTGTGTGTGTGTATCTATGTATATATGTATGTATGTGTGTATGTAGGTGTGTATGTATGCATGTATGTATATGTATGTATGCATACATGCATGCATGTGTGTATGCATGCATGCATGTATGTATTTGTATATGTATGTATGTATATATATATATGAGTGTATATGTTTGTGTATGTATGTATGCATGTTTATGTATTTGTCTCTATCTATGTGTGTGTATATATGTATGTATATGTGTATGTATGTATGCATGTATGTGTATTTGTATCTATCTATGTGTGTGTATATGTGTATGTGTGTATGCATGTATGTATGTGTGTATGTATGTATGTATGTATGTATGCGTGTGTATATGTATGTATTTAATATCAAAATAGTGATTTATTCCTTCTACTTTGTATCACAGTTGGTAATCAATATGTTGTGATGGCTTACAAGTATCCAATCAGGCAATCAGTGGATCTCCGTATTCCTGGTGGCCGGAATGACAAGAGGAGGAGGTCTGCGACTCAGGTTCCTGGAAATGACTTTTTTTTTTCCGGTTGCTTCAAAAGCACTGAATGATGAAATGAAGCAATTTGGCAGTAAATTATGGGCAAAGGACCGAGAAAGACCCATGGGAGAACATATACATACAGCTGTGTGTGTGTGTGTGTGTGTGTGTGTGTTTGTGTCTGTGTGAGTGTGTGTGTGTGTTTGAGTGTATGTGTGTGTGTGTGTTTGTGTGTGTATGTGTGTGTGTTTGTGTCTGTGTGAGTGTGTGTGTGTTTGAGTGTGTATGTGCTTGAGTGTGTGTATGTGACTGTATGTGTGTGTGTCTGTGTGTATCTGTGTGTGTGTATCTGTGTGTGTGTCTGTGTGTGTGTGAGTGTTTGTGTGAGTGTTTGTGTGTATGTCTGTGTGTGTCTGTGTGTGTGTGTCTGAGTGTGTGTATGTCTGTGTGTATCTCTGTGTGTATTTGTGTGTCTGTGTGTGTGTCTGAATGTGTGTATGTATGTCTGTGTGTATCTGTATGTCTGTGTGTGTCTGTGTGTGTGTGTCTGAGTGTGTGTTTGAGTGTGTGTGTGTGTATGTGTGTGTGTTTGTCCCCCACTGCCACTTGACAACACAACTGGTTTTGGTTTGTGTGTGTCACCATGACTCAGCAGACTGTCAAAAGAGACTGACAGAATAAGTCCTAGGATTTAAAAAATAAGTACTGGTATTGACTCATCCGGCTAAAACTCTTCAAAGCAATGGACCAGCAATGGCTGCAGTCAGAAGACTGAAACAAGTAAACAATCAAAAAAATAATACGTGGGTGCAGGAGTGGCTGTGTGGTAAGTAGCTTGCTTACCAACCACATGGTTCCGAGTTCAGTCCCACTGCACAGCACCTTGGGAAAATGTCTTCTACTATAGCAACGGGCCGACCAAAGCCTTGTGAGTGGATTTGGTAGATGGAAACTGAAAGAAGCCTGTTGTGTGTGTGTGTCCCTACCATCGCTTGACAACCAATGCTGGTGTGTTTACGTCCCCGTCACTTAGCAGTTCAGCCAAAAGAGACCGATAAAATAAGTACTAGGTTTACAAAGAATAAGTCCAGGGGTTGATTTGTTCAACTAAAAGGTGGTGCTCCAGCATGGCCGCAGTCATATTACTGAAACAAGTAAAAGAAAAAAAAGAGATAGATACAGATATGACAGAAGTAAATAGACACTTCATAAAACACCGTTTTGTGTTTATTTTAACCTGGAAAGGTTTATATTTCTTACTAGCAGTATTGCTTGGTGTTGCTCAGGTTTGTTTCGACCCTTTAGAATTGGAATTTTTGAAAAGTAAAAAATTTTGAATTATGTAGCTTGTTATTCTCTTTAAGTGAACATTTTTCTGGTTGAAATACACCGAAAAATGGTGACACAGCAGTCAAAAAATCGTAAAAAAATAGGGATTTTTATAGGTAAAAAAGCACCTTTTTTATGTAAGTAATTTTTGGTGTTAACATGGTCTGATTTGAATTTTATCTTCTACGGAATGAAGAGCAAGCCTTCTTCTATCATACTCTTAATTTTGGTCAACTTGCGCCGCGGGGTCTCGGAGGAGATAGTGTTAGTTGAAGGCTACCAAACCTGCCACACACAGACAACTTCAACTTTATATATATAGAGATAAAGAGAGAAAACCTAAGAAGTAATTTAAACAGACTTAAGAACATTTGTCTTTATAGATAAGGAGAGACGAATGAAATGTCATATTGCAGAATAGTTTTAACTGGTTCCAATATTTTATCTTTTTCTTGCTTCTTTTAATGAATATGGATGAGTTGTGTAATTAAGGAAGAGATGCAGCCAGGCATGTTACACAATTCAAACTAGGCTAGGTGTACTAAGCCCACTATCATAATACACATGTGACCCAAACAGTTTCATTCATAAAGTATTATTAGCTTTATGTTACACCCACTGAAAAGATGGAGCAGACCGTACAGCTTTTTATGCTTGCTTGTACAGACACTGTCGAAATATCATAATGGCTTAATTCTGATGATAAACTTAATCCATCACCTGGTTTAACACCTCCACATAGCAATTGCTTCCTTCAGGCGAGTCCGTCCTATTGCAGGCATTCAAACCAGGTCAAATTCTTTCTCCGCCTTCCCACCTGGTTCAAATGCCTTGTACACACACACACACACAAATATATATGTGTGGCAGTCAGCATATTTCATTCCATAACAGTTACCTCTGATGAGCACAGGGTTACATAATCGAGCTGTTACCTAACACTCCATTGAACTCCTAGTGTGAAACCAATTGCTAAGATCAGCCATAATGGATATATAATAGCATACACTTTGATTAATTTATGTATATGTACAGGGGTTGGACAAAATAATGGAAGCACCTAGCATCATAATTTTGATGATTTTTACAGCTGGATGCCCTTCCTAACACCAACCATGCACACACACACAGACAGACGGACAGATAGACACACACACACACACACATATATCGGAACTTGATGCGTGGTAACTGAAAGAGGAGCCTGATGTATATATATATATATATATATGTGTGTGTGTGTGTGTGTGTGTGTTTGTGTGTGTGTGTGTGTGTGTGTGTGTGTGTGTGGTGTGTGTGTGCATGTGTATATGTGTGTGCGTGTGGTGTCTGTGTGTGTGTCAGTCCCCCCATCATTTGATAACTGGTGCTGGTTGCTTTCATCCCTATAACTTAGCAGTTCAACAAAAAAACACTGACAGAATCATCCCTACAAGATGGTGCCCCAGCATGGCCACAATCCAATGGCTGAAACAAGTAAAAGACCAAAGATCACAAAATACATTTATGATATTAGCAGCTTTGTCACTAAGCAAAACTCTGTCATAACCACCAAAAACAAAACAAGAATTGAATGCTGAAGAGGAATTAATTTAAATGACCTGAAAATGGTAAATTTGGGAAAATTCTTTCAAGTTTAGAAGATCCACCATTAACAGTGGAGATCCAACTGTAAACTGGAGTTCCGAATTGACTTCACTCGTATCAGCGAAAGAAAATCTGGTTTACTAAAGAATTTTCCTTGAGATGAATATTCCAGTGGATTTATCATACTACTAGCAGTATCGCCCGGCGTTGCTCAGGTTTGTTTCGACCCTTTAGAATTGGAATTTTTGAAAAGTAAAAACTTTGCATTATGTTGCTTGTTATTCTCTTTAAGTGAACATTTTTCTGGTTGAAATACACCGAAAAATGACAACACAGCAGTCAAAAAATCGTAAAAAATAGGGATTTTCATAGAAAAAAAAGCACCTTTTTGATATAAGTAATTTTTGGTCTTAACATGGTCCGATTTGAATTTTTTTCTTCTACGGAACGAAGAGCAAGCCTTCTTCTATCATACTCTCAATTTTGGTCAACTTGCACCGCAGGGTTTCGGAGGAGATGGTGTTAGTTGAAGGCTACCAAACCTGCCACACACAGACAACTTCAGCTTTATTTATAGAGAGATTTGGTAACTTTGATGTCTGCCTTGGAGGTGTGTGGCTAAATGGTTAGGGTGTTACACATATGATAGTAAGATTGAGGTTTCAATTCCTGGACTGGGTAATACAGTGTGTTCTTGAGCAAAATATTTCATTTCATGTTTTCTTCTACTCTAGGCACAAGGCCCAGAATTTTGGGGGAGTGGGGCCAGTCGATTAGATCAACTCCAGTATGCAGGGGGAGGCTGGCAATGGCCATGATCGGTTGGTGCTTTTTACGTGCCACGGGCACAGGTGCCAGGGTAGGCTGGCAATGGTCACGGTGAAAAACAAAATAGGAATTTTGAAAGAAGCTTCCATAAAACTAGTTTATAAACATCGAATGGTTATGGGAATCCACCAGAATAAAACAGTAATCAAAGGGGTCCATAGGTAAAAAATGGTTAAAAACCCCTGGTCTAAAACAGGCCTGACCAACTCGTATTACATTGCAGGTTGCTTTAATCACAGAAAGTTCTTTGAGGGACGCTTGTATACTTTATGCACTAATAGTCAAATAATCAAATTACAGAATCAAGAAATTTTTGTTTGTTTAAAATTATAAAATTGTAGGCTATTGTTTTATTGCCACTTCTAAATCAAAATAAGGAACAAGGATATCCAGAGGTAATGTAGTATGATCGTTTCATGCAACTCCATTTAATTGAACAATGCAAATATTACATCAATTTAAGATGCAGAGCAATCTTCAGTTGCACAGAGACATAGAATTCAATTAAATTAGAACAGATGGACACATTAGAATAATTATATCTAAAATCTCCAAGAAGTTAAGGAGATAGACAAAGAACATGCTGTCTCCACTTCAGTATAGGAGTTACTAAGTTTTCCAAGAAAATATACAATGTTACAAACTCTGCCTGTCACTGATTTTTTGTTTTTATGGGGTCAGTTTTAATTTATAGACTAGTTTATCAAATCCCTTGTATATCTAAGGCTGAGAGAACAGAGGGCAGTATCTGTTAGGGGTAGGGCTGAGGGAGCAGACAGACATAATTGGTATAGTCATAAAAATCAAGATTTATTAGAAGCAATATCATGAGGTTTGGTAAAGGAAGACTTAAAACAAGATGTTAACTGACAATTAAGGGGGTCACCCACTAGCAGACCATTGATAATGAAACAGGGGAAGTCTTATCATGCAGTACTATAGTTAAAATACTTTAAACAATGTTGCTATATTGTATACAGTTAAAGTTTGGGATTATTCAAAGGATTATTAAGGAGAATATTATAATAAAAGGATAGAAATTTTTGAATACTTTTGAGTATATACTAAACTTTTACCCCAATAGAGGGAGGAAAAGAAATTATCCAAAAATAGTTTAATATTTATACATATTGTACACTTAACTCATCAGATGGTATCTGGGAATATTGATCAATTGGTATATACTGGTATTAATAAAGGAGTATTGAGGTAAAGGAACATGCTAATTATTTATTAAGAACATTATAATCTAAACAGTTTATTTGTAAGTAGTGAATATACCAGTATAGTTTTATATAAGCTAAGTATGAACTTATAGAGGTACAAAATTAGATTAATTTTATAAATAAATAAAGGCTAATTATAAAATAATAAAGAAATAAAATAAAATAATCAAGTAGGGCAGAACACCATAGAAAAGGAAATAAAATGCCTTAATTACTAATACTATGGTAAAGTATATGTAGCTTATTAACACCAATAGAGAAGACTTTCTGAAGAAGTATAATGATTCAAAATATATTAGACTAAAAATTATATATTTACTTATTTAGCTAATATCAATAAAAGACTGATGTCTGGTATCAGCTAAAGGAATATTTAAGTTATGGAACAATCATATTTTAAACTAATCCATTTTTTAAAAAAATTTTATTTTATTTTTTTTTTAAACTAAGGATTTATTATAGGTTTAAGAGGTTATTATTGTTACTCCCTACATGATATTTATAGTTTCTTAGTGGTACTTGTTTAGAAGGGTTATTTATATAAAGGCCCTTGTAAAAACTAATATCAGGAGTATAGAGCCATTTAAGAAAGATATAAATCAAGTAATTTCTAAAGATCATTTCAAACAATATTGTCTTATTGTATAAAGTTAAAATTTAGGGTAATCAAGAAGATTATTAAGAATGAAATTTTAACAAAAGGTTAAAACTTCTTTCAATATTTTGAGTAGATACCAAAATTTTACCACAATAGAGGGAGGAAAAGAAAATAGCAAAGAAATAGTTTCATATTTATTTACTTATTACTTATCTAAATATTAACTTATTTTATGGTTTCTATGGAGATTGATCAATTGGGTTTAACTGGTGTTTAATAAGGGAGCAACTGAAGTTAAAGAATATGTTAACTAAATACTGATTTAATTAAATTGAACTATTTTAAGTTGTTGAGATGCTGGTATTGCCTTATATAAGATGAGTACGAATTAATAGGGGTACAAAGATTAGACTTATTTAAGGCTACTATAAAATAATAATAATAATAATAATAATAAAACAAACATAATTTTCGTATGGTTTTTTTAGACATTCACTAGTACAATACTAAGTACAAAACCAAATATATGGCACTCTAGGCATAACACCAACATGAACTTCCAACTTGTTGTCTCTTGAGGTATCTGGGTGAGACTTGGAGCCAACTTGTGCAAATGTAAAGCAAAAGTCAAACATAGAATAATAATAATAATAATAATAATAATAATAAAATTATCAGTTAGGGTAGAGCTCATCCTCACACCCACTTATCCTCATAAGCACCAAATATAGTCATTTGAGCCCTTAAAAATGGGAGAACCAGAAGTCTTCAGTTGAGAATTGTTCCAACAGGGTCTGGTCAAGGAAGAATGGTTATGAATTTGGAAATAATTTAGTCAACAATCCACTGGTATTTTAGACTGGACTGGTTGCAATACCCAAAGTACCTTGGCTCTGGGGCATCTTAACCATTCAGGAGAACTGCAATGCAGAGATTAGCACAGAATGTAGCTACAGAGGGGTAACAATGAATTTTGACCTAGATGCAGCCTGCTCAACCCCTTTAGAATGTAAGGAGTTAAGGACCAAAGCATCTACATGAGGGAGAGTGAGGTCTCCTTCTCTGAAGACCTTCTGCATTTCAGCTCTCTCCCTAGAGTTTCTTACTACCTCAGGTCCCTTAAAATAGGTGAAACCCATAAAAAACACACCTGTGTATGTCTGTGTTTGTTTGCTTTTCAATGCATCCCCAAAGTCCATCCCCTCCTCACCGTGGTGGGAGATGCTGGCAAAGGGGAGCATCAGAGCTATGACGTTGGGAACTTCGGTTCCCAGTAGGGCCACCCAAGGCGGATTGGTCTGACACCGAGTGGTATTAGGGCCACAACCCGGCAGACGGGGCTCTGGTGAAAAATCCTCGGAGTGTCTGTTTGGGCAACCGGCAGCTCCTCGGTTGTTCTGTCCTTGCGTCTGCGAACAATCTGCGGCAAACAGGATGTCTCTACATGCGGGATTGTTGGGGACCGTTTGTGAAATTCATATTCCCACGAAACTTCTTCCACTGCCATGGTTCGAGATGCCTTGAGGGTGGTAGAAGCCATCTCAACCCACCCAGGGTGAATGTCGCCACAAGTACAAGTAAGTAAGTACTTTTCAATACCTTACCTGTACTAAAATATAGGCCACCTTTTAACAGTGTTTACTCATACAAAAGCCTTCTCTATATACAATGCATATACTTACAGAATCAATGTTAATATTATTTCAAAGAGTATTCAAAACGAAGATAATTAAGCAGAGCTATTTCCTTTTTCTGGGTCTGTGAAGCTTATTGATTCTACTTAAGTATGTGCTGGTTATTTATGTATAACAGAGACTCTATAAAAAATTCAGGTGTTAATGCTGTACAAACATGTGTACTGTTGCATGCAGCCCTAAATAATGATCAAATAAGAGCAATGAATAATTTGTTAGGCAATGATTACATATAGCCGCAGTAAAATTGATGAAAAATCTAACTTCATAACAGTATAAAGCAACTGGTGCAACACAAAATAGAATGGTATGGTCAAAATTAACACTCTGCCTACTATGGCAGTCACTGGTGACTCCCCATGTTATATTTTTAGTATACCTCAGGAGTCACCAATGACACCCCATACTACACTTGTAATATACCATAGGAATCACCAATCACTCCCTGTGCTATATTCTTAATATACCACAGGAGTCACCAATGACTCTCCATAGGAATCACCAATCACTCCCTGTGCTATATTCTTAATATACCACAGGAGTCACCAATGACTCTCCATAGGAATCACCAATCACTCCCTATACTATATCCTTAATATACCACAGGAGTCACCAATGACTCCCCATACTATACTTACAATATACCATAGGAATCACCAATCACTCCCTGTGCTATATTCTTAATATACCAAAGGAGTCACCACTGACTCCACATAGGAATCACCAATCACTCCTGTGCTATATTCTTAATATACCACAGGAATCACCAATGACTCCCCATACTATACTTGTAATATACCATCACAAATCACTCTCCATGCTATACTCTTACTATACCATGGGAGTCACCAATGACTCTACAGAATATGCTTAATATACTATGGGGGGGACACTGGTGATTTTCCATACTATATTCTTAATATAGCATGGGAAACACCAATGACTCTGTAAGCAATATTTTTAGTATGCCATAGGGGCCACCAAATGACTCCTCACACTATATTCTTAATACACCATGAGAGTCACCTCGCCCATTTGAGGCTGAATGAGTCTAAGTGCTTTATAGGTGTGAAATCAAATCACTCTACAACTGGCCATACCAGTTATCTTCCCCAAAATATATTACTGTTCTAATGTCTTTAGGATGTGCTTCTTTTTCGGATATATAAATTACTGACCAATATATATATTGGTAAAAACGGTAAGATAACAAAAGAAAGAGACCTCAATATTATGTAGATAGAGGAAATTCATCTGTAAATGTAATATGTGACAATTATTCGGTAGCCAAGATAAAACTCTGAGTTTCAGATGCCAAGGTGGAAATCCACAACACCATCTCTTCGGTTATCTGGCCGAAGAGATGGTGTTGTGGATTTCCACCTCGGCATCCGAAACTCAGAGTTTTATCTTGGCTACCGAATAATTGTCAGATATTTTACAGATATATATATATATATATATATGTATGTATATACACACATATAAACATATATATATATATATATATATATAACACATATAAACATATATATATGTATGTATGTATATACACACATATAAACATATATATATATATGTATATATATGCTAGATGTGCACACAGACAAACACATGCATAAATGCATACACACACAAACTCAGATGATTATTAATGAATATATATTTAAGTGGAAAATTAATTAATTATTTCTGTGAAATGATTAATGACTTGAGAAAAAGAAGAAACCAATAACATTTATGGCAGTGAATGGTCTGGGATTTAGAATCGATATATAAATTTCACAATTTTCAAAACGGAATGCAAACCAACTAAGCGGCAACAATTGAGGAAACGTGAATAAAACTCAAAAAAACATTTTTCCACTCCGTACATCCAGAAAAATCCGGATGAACATAACTAAATAGATCTGATACATGTATACATATTTGATATTTGATATATTAATTCCCTCCAGTTGGAAAGCAATAAATGGTTTTTTTGGTTCTTAATATCGGAGTAATTTTGTTGTTTTTTTTCTTCCCGTCATAGATGAAGGAGACATCTATTTAAAAACACAACACATTTAATTTTAAAGTTGTCATTTATTACGTCTTTTCTATTTATAGTAACATTTCCAAAGCAAGGTGTCTACTGTTGAATATTTATTTATTTACATTAAACATTTTTTTATTTTTTTATTTTTCACCGACAGATTTTCTTTTTCCCCTGTTCGATAAAACTGAAATGAGGTAAAGGGGTGCCGAATTTCAGTTATTTTACAAAATAACTGTAACACCATATAAACCGATAAAGTGGAGTCCTTGAAATTCTGCACAAAATTTGTTACCATTGTTTATTTTCTTTATGTTATTGGACAGCTTTTCAAAATATTATTAGCGTTTCTATGGAGACACGCCCACGCATTTTTCATTCTCATTTATCTCCCTTTAGTTAGTTGTAAAAAGGTGCAACATATTCACAAACAATTATTTGTTTTTGCTTTTTGCTTTTTTTTTTTCCTCAATGATAATTACATAAACAACACACAAATAATAAATACACATTTTTTTTTTTTTTTGTGGACCGAAAACAAATTAGAATGCACACACGGAAAATTGGAAAAAAAAATAGAGTAGTGAAACCAAAGTATACATAATTATACAGACGCAGGGA
>NC_043007.1:21027417-21039917 GCF_006345805.1 Octopus sinensis
CGTTGTTACTTATGGTGGAGCAGTTGAAGTGCGTGTCATGGCTGGAGATCACTTCGCTGTTGTTGCATTCTGGAGGGACATCGGCAGAGCCATCGAACACACTGACGCTGCTGCTCTTGTTGGATGCAGTGTTCGTGTGAGAGACTTTCGGATTAAAATTAGAAATAGCAGTAGTAGCAGTGGTAGTGCCGGTTGCAGTGGCAGCAGCAGCGATGAGGGCTGCTGTGATGCTGTGGCCACTGACCGAGCCTTTACTTTTACCTGTTAAGTTAGTGGCGTTAGCAACACTATTATTATTGTTCACTATGGCACCGGAACGGACAGTGGGCAATGTCGATTTGGGTTGGTGAGAATGAGCACGACAGCAGGTCTGGTGCGCCAAGTGAGGAGCGGAGTGTTGTTGATGCAATCGATGAGGTGGAAGCTGGTGAATGTGATGCTGATGGTGATAGAAATGCTGTGGCTGGTGTGGGACATGCAGATGGTGGTGATGCAACAGAGGAGGACCGGTCAAATCGTTGTTGTTGTTGTAAGCACCGACATGGTTGATGGTGTTTGTTGTGGTGGTGGTAACGTCTGTGAAGGTGGTGCTACTAACGGCGATGGTGGTGCTACTGTTGGAAGCAAGTGGTGGCGATGATGACGACAAAAAGTGCAAAGGAAAACCTTCAGAAGGGTTGTTACACTGATGGCCGGCCGTGGTGATGTTTGTGCTGATGGAGACGGCTCTGGTTCCAGGCGGACTGGTAGTGTTGACCGCTGGACGTACAGAATGAATTGGGATAGTGGCTGTAATATTTCCGATTTTGTGGCTGTTGTCGATGCTGGTAGTGTGTTAATAATTGTAGCAGTTCCGCAGCTGCTAGCTGTGTTATTCCTTCGGCAATAGCTGACAGCACCAGCGTTAACAAAATGATAGGTTCTTCGTCCGTCTCTTTCGTAAGCGATTCCTTCTTCAAACCTGTCTTCTTCGATTCCTTCCTCTCTGCTATGGCAAAGGTTGTAGGGTCGTTGTTGTTGCTGCTGTTGCTGTAGATGCTGTTGCTGTTGTTGTTGCTGCTGTTGTAGCTGTAGTTGTTGCAGTTGTTGGTGGTGTTTACAGTTGTAGTGTTCCTGCGATTGATATTGGGGAAAAGTAAAGTGTCGGATTTGTTGTTGCTGGTTGTAGCGTTGACGGAAGAGGCTGAGGTGTTGGTCGTTAACGTCGCCGACACCTCCTCGGTCGCCATTTTGTGGATCGGGCGGCGCAGAAATACGCCGTTGGTCGGCTGCAATGGCCGGGCTGTGGTGCCGTTGTTGGATGATACTACTACTCTGTGGCGGCTGCGGCTGCGGTGGCGAATCGTTGTTCCCTTTGCTTCTCCTGCTACAGTTGAAACACCCTTCTCTGGCGCTGCCGGGCTCACCCCTCGCCGCTGGAATGAGCTGCTGCACGTACACGGGAGAGGAAGAGACGAACGACCTCAGTGGCAGTGGTTGCGGGGGAGACGGGAGGTGGAACCGCGACGGGAAAGTGTGCTGACGACGATGATGATGATGATGATGATTATGCTGCTGCTGTTGCTGTTGGTGATGATGTTGATGATGTTGATGGTGATGATGGTATTTGTGACTGTGGTTGTCAGGGTGTAGTAACTGCAGTTGAGGGGGTTCTGTTGTGTTCTGCTGCTGCTGCAGTCTGGGGGAAAGCTCCTCCTTGGGTAGTGGTACAACCTTCACCGTAAACTGTGGAGATCCCACAACACTGCTGGAATTAGAATTGGAATAGTAATAGCAGCGTTGTTGATGGTGGTGGTGGCGACCGTGGTGGGTCGTTGGTAATTTCTGATGAGTAGCAAAAGTGGTATCCTGTCTCTCAGGTTGCTGATGTTGTTGTTGCTGCTGCTGCTGCTGTTGGTATTGCTGAAGGGGACGGGGGAGAATTCTGTGGCAACTGTGTGACAGTGGAGGCGGCGGCGGCGGCGGGTGGTGGTGGTGGTGGTAAATGACTTGTGGACTGTTACTGCTACTGCTGCTACTATTGTTACTGTTACTGCTGCTATTGTTGTTGCTACTACTGCTGCTACCACTACTACTGTTACTGGTGATGCCGTAGCTACTGCTGTTGCTACAACTACTACTACCGCTGCTACTACTACTGCTGCTACTACTCAGATCGTCACTAAGGTAACTACTAATGTTGTGCTTGGTGACTGTATTTCCACAATGACTACTGCTGCTGTTCGTACTACCACAGCAGCTACCACATCGGTTGACCGTCAGATGCGATGTGTTGGGATGGCAATAGTAATGGTAGCGTAGATCGTTAGAGTTCCTGCAACCGGGATCAGACGAAGGGGACACACCTAGACGTCTTCCACTTCCTCCTAATAGTATCTTGGCTCTGACACTGCTGCCGCTGCTGCTGATGTTTCTCCGACTTCCTGCCCAGCTGCTGCTGCTGTTACTGCTGCTGCCGCTGCTGCTGCTGCTGCTCGGGGCTCTATGAATGATCACCTTACTAGAATTAATATCCTCCTCTAGTCTTCTTCGGCTTCTGGCCGTTTTCCTCAATTCCCTCACTGGATCGCGTGTGGTTTTCTTCGATGGTCGGCGCTGGCTGCCAGCATTAGTAATAACATTTCTCAGATCTGCTCTGTCTCCGCCACGCCTCCACAACCCGACCACAGAGGAAGAACGACGCTTGTTTACCGTTTCTTCTTCTTCTTGTTGTTGTTGTGTCGCCGATTCCAAAGTCGGTCTCAGTGATATCGGAGACAACGATGGCAGAGCCAACACTATTTTCTCATGGGCTGGGTTCGACAAAGAACTCGTACACACACCGCTATCGCAACTTTTACTACACTTAACCACTTTACCATTATTGATGCCACTGTTACTCCCAGTTGTTCTGCCACTGCTTCTGCTGCCACTACCGTTATTGCAACTTGTCAATGTGGTAGCTTCTTCTTCTTCTGCTTCTCCAATTGAATTTCCGGAGACGGTTGTTACTCTGGAACAGACAATGTGACTAATGCTTGCGGAATCTGAAGATGCGTCTTCTCGATACGCAATAGATGTCGGCTTCTGGTCATCGAAGTTCATGTTATGGGCTGCATTTGAGAGATTAGTGCCAACCGCGTTAATTGTTTGGTTTTCAGAGGCTACATTTAATAATAAAGGACGCAGGTGACGAAGACCGAATGTGTCGCAGCCCCAGAAGCCTCCTCCTCTCCTTTCTTTTAGTGCCATTCTTGGTGCAGCTATAGTTTTATTTGCGTCACTCTTTCCAGGCCTCTACACGACAGCACAGACCTGCATCTTTGCACAAGTTAATCGTTTCGTCATTTCTCTTTTACATTTCTTTGCGTCTCTCTTTCTCTCTCTCTCTTTTTCTCTCTTTTTTTATTTCCTTTCGTTTCTAAACACATTCTCTTTCGTCTCCTCTCTTGCCTCAAAATGCCTCCTACTCTGCTATTCCTTCCACTCCTACTTTTATTATATTCCTCATTTCTCAGTTGCTTCCCTGCTATTCTTCAATATCTCATGTTTTACATTGTTCCCCCCCTCCTTCTTCCCATTCTCTCTCTCTCTCTCTCTCTCTCCCTTTCTTTCACTTCTTCCTCTTATTCTCTTCATATTTCTTATTTACTTCCAACATCATTATCATATTCACTCCCTTTTTATTTGCCTTGTTTTATCCCTATCCCCTTTTAACCCAGTGTCTGTCTAATTATTCTGACCATTTCTCTCCCGATCCTTCGCTTTAGGAAAAACATCGATGCTCTGAAATATTTCGTCAGTCACCCATTAGAAGAACTTTTATGGATTTTTTTTTCCCCTCTAGGTTCATTTACATTCTTGTTCCTTAAACCCTTCTCTCAACATGCAGATCACTGAATTTTCAATCGGAACTACACCCACAGATATGTGTTGGTGACGGAAAGGGGGACAAGAAGACACGTTGGAATTTTTTGAAAGGATAGAAATATGTGGAATTTATTATATATGAATAACTAAATTTACCAATTCATTCTCACTCCATTATTTCACTTTGCAGTGACCTATGAAATTTAATATTTAGTTTAGGAAATCTAAGATTTACACAGATATCAGTTGATGAAATCAAATAAGTTTATGCTGTTAAATTTAATTGTAAATTAAGTAGTAAATAGTAAAATTCCTATATATTCTGCTCGTTTAAAATTTTATAAAACATGAAGGATTTTTATTATTTTTCTGTTCTTGCAATTTATGTATGTGTGTGCATTTTTTTTTCAATTAGTATTGAGCAGAGGAATTTTTGGTATTTTTTTTTTTTACATGGCTCTTATAGACCTAAGAATAGAAATTGATATGGTTTAAGGTTCAGTGTGGATTTTTTTAAAGTTATTAAATGGAGGAAAAATTTGGGTTATTTTAAAGGCTTGGAAAATATTTAGTGTTTGCTCTGGTGACTCAGAAAAACTGGGTAGGTCACAGGAAGATGAATACATTGAGTGGGTTTAGCAGGGTACATTGAGTGGGTTCAATCAGTTAGTTTATGTTAATCATTGCAATACATGTTAAAGAGACAAGAGTGGAGACAGAGGACAATGGTAGGCAAATATCTGTGTAGTTAAGAAGGTCCATCTTACAGCTACATGGTTCTTTGTTTGACCCCATTCCATGGCACTTTGAACAAGTGTTTTCTATCATACCCTTTGGGTTGATCAGTGACTCATGAGTGAAATTTGGCAAAGAGAACCTGAGTGAGTGTCGGTCATGTGAGTGCATATATGTGTACTACTCTTTTACTTGTTTTAGTCATTTGACTGTGGCCATGCTGGAGCACCGCCTTTAGGGGTATTATATGTATATATACTGAAACCAAGGTACCTTGTAAAAAGCATTGGTTTTGGTGCTGGTTCTACGTAAAAAGCACTGGTGATGGTGCCACATAAAAAGTACCCAGTGCACTCTGTAGTGGTGGGTGCTAGGAAGAGTATCCAGCTGTAGAATCCAAGTCAAAACCAAATATAGAAACTGGTGCTGCCCCTGGCCTTACCAGCTCTTCTGTCAAGCTGTCCCACCCATGCCAGCATGGAAAATGGACGTTAAAGGATGATGAATATATATATACATCCCATCACAGAGTGTGCGCTCCTGCCCCCTATACAGGCTTATGCAGCAGACTCAAAAGTGTCATCCCCTTAAAAGCATCACCTGAGGTGGACTGGCTCCTTACCAGCTCTCTAGCTATGCTACTATATAGGCCAGTATATTCAAACATAAATACCTTGTGGTATTTAATCCCCTGTTACACTGACAGTCGCTTGCTATTTTTGCCATTTGAAATGCAGTGACTAGTCCAAGAAAGCTTATAACCAATGAACTTTGTTCATAAAATGCATGATATAAAATTAAAAGGAGAGCACTCAGAGAGTGCAAACCTCCACCAAGGGAACACCAATGTCCTCACAACGATTAACCAGAGATGATTTTTAAAATGAGAATATCTGAAATAAACTTGACTGCTCTCACAAACGAGAATACTAAGAATGAACCTGATCGCTCTCAAAAATTAAGTAAAAATCAGGAAAAATAATTCAGAATCCTTGTCTGGATTGATCCCAAAATCTAATGAGTTTGTGCCAGTCATGAGGCCAAACATCCCTGAAAGTTTTATCCAAATCCATCCAGCAGTACTTGAGATATCTTGTCCACAGACACACAACTGAAAACAATACCTCCACCTCCTCCAAGGCAGAGGTAATAAGTAGATGGTGAGTGAAGTTGATCAGAGTTGGTGGAGGAGCTACTCAGAAGATTAGAAAAGGTATTAAAACTGTTGCGCTTGTGACAAAAATGGTACTTTATCATGTCTTGAAACACCACAGGTGGTGATCAGGCTAAATGGCTACCTGTTGAAAATAATTTGAATAACATGCTTGACTATCAAGAGTGTACACTCCTGTCCTTCAAGTACATTTTGGCTCATGGGCTATTGTTACAAAAATTAGAGGTGTTGTGAAGTGCCCTGCTCAGGCAAGGCTTTGGAAAGGCCACCTTGATATATGTGACTTTGGGAAAGCTGCCTTGATATATGTGACAACAATAGCCTTGGATATCCTAGAAATCAAAGTGGGTGGTACCATACTGCAGGAATATGAAATAGTATTAGAAGCATGCATTAAGAAGGACAAGCCAGTGGTATTGCAACTCAGCACCTGGAGGATTCCACATTGAGCCATGCTATGGGTCACTGAACTGACAGTTCTTTGCAAGATGCTTGGTGTCTGGTTCAAGTTACACTTCCAGGAGACAGGAACTGGGACGATGCTTCAAGTATTGGCCAGTCTCAATAAGAAATGGGTTGAAAGGTCGGGCAGAAGTAGCAAATGCATACATCACCTCAATCATTTATAAGCACCTGATTGTTCAGTTTCCATCTGATCAGATTGGAGTATGATGCTATGTTTCTTGGAGAAGGAATGCATCAGAAAGTGCATCTACTACAAACACTATCTGCACAAAGAACTTGATATACTGTGGTGGCTGGTGATGTGCCAAGATAGTGGACTCTGCAGAGTTTTCAGGGTTGATGAGCAGATGTAAAAAAACATCGCCCTTTTCAAGCCTAGCCAGGTTCATGGGCCTGGTTTCTCAGTTTCTGTGGTGTATGTGTTCCCCCAGCTGGACGGGACGCCAGTCTATCGCAGCGTTACTCAAGAAACAGGAAGAACAAGTGAGAGAAAGATGGGGCAAAAGAGTACAACAGGGGTCGTCACCACCCCCTGCCAGAGCCTCATGGAGCTTTTAGGTGGTTTTGCTTAATAAACACACACAACACCCGGTCTAGGAATCGAAACCACGATCCTCCGACCGCGAGTCCGCTGCCCTAACCACTGGGCCATTGCGCCTCCATGATGAGCAGATGCAGTCATTGTTTATCAGATATGTCACCCCATATGGCGGTGCCCCAGCATGGCCACAGCTCGTGAGCTGAAACTAGATAAAATCTAAAAAAATATATATAAATATATCTTGTCAGACATTTGAAATGTTGCAAGTTCTCTCAGTTCTCAAGAAATATGATCAATAATATAATTAATATTTGCATTCTGCAGGGAACTAAGCAAGAGCAAGAACATTCTTGGAGAGATGCTTGTCACCAAATGTCAACTGAAGAGTTTGTTCCAGAGGGCTTTCTGCCCAGAGACTTTTTACTCTTTTACTTGTTTCAGTCTTTTGACTGCGGCCATACTGGAGCACCGCCTTTAGTCGAGCAACTCGACCCCGGGACTTATTCTTTTGTAAGCCCAGTACTTATTCTATTGGTCTCTTTTGCCGAACCGCTAAGTGACGGGGACGTAAACACACCAGCATCGGTTGTCAAGCAATGCTAGGGGACAAACACCACAGACACACAACACACCACACACATTATATAATATATACATATATACGACAGGCTTCTTTCAGTTTCCGTCTACCAAACCACTCACAAGGCATTGGTCGGCCCCCGGGGCTATAGCAGAAGACACTTGCCCAAGATGCCATGCAGTGGGACTGAACCCGGAACCATGTGGTTGGTTAGCAAGCTACTTACCACACAGCCACTCCTGCGCGGAGAAATTTCAGCTGTCTCTTGCTTTGCAATTATGCAAGACTTCACAGTCCATCATAGCATTACGGAGGTCCTGTTGCTGGATGCCTGTATCCCTGGAGATTAAATCAGGGTAGGAGAGTGTGCGCCCTCTGGTATCACAAGTAGATGGCTTCCAGAGGAGAAGAGTAGAAATTACCTCGTTTTCAGCTCTACAACAATGTCCAGCAAACTGGACTCTTCTACCTTTCACAAGAGATGATACAGGTGGTAGTTTCCCATATAACTACATCAGATAGATCTATTGGACAAACATGTTGAGAGATGGAACTATTCTCTGGACACTTGTCAAATGTCTGAGCATTATTGAGTCATGAATTTATGTTAAACAACTGTTGCTGTGTAAGATAAATGTATTGACCAAGTCCATTGGTCAATAGTGGGATCATCCCACTAACTTCTTTTAGCCTGAAAGGGCAAAACTTTCTTCTGTCTTCAAATTATTGTAATAGAGGTTGTATTAGTAGACAAATCTGAGAGGACTGAAGACAGATTCTTACCTCTTCAGTCAAATCCTTCATCACCTTATTTCAAGTCTCACTTTCAGAAAATTTTCCAAAAGGCAGGTGAGAGTGGCAAGTGTATGGGTCTGTTCTCAGCATATTCCTGTAAACTGAAGAACACAGCTAGGAGTGGGTACTAAGAACAAACGGTTATCTCTGGGACTAAAAACTATCTGTGATCTGCATAATTTATCCCAGTCACATCTAATCTGTCACAAAATGAAGAAATTATTTTTTTTATCATCATCATCATCATCATCATTCAATGGTCATGATTGACCACCTCATCCCATGTCTTCTTGGGAGCTGGTAGAAATGTGCAACGACCTCACTCAGATGTTTTTTCACATGCCACCATCACAAGTGCTAGTAAGGCAATGCAGGTAACGATCATGCTCGAATGGTGTTTTTAACATGCCATCGGTACTTAAAATTCTGTTGACTGTTCTTTGAGCCACTTCTTCACTACAGTTTTCACTTCCTCATCACTGGAATAATGTTTGCCTCTCAAACCATCTTTCATGGGGTCAAAGAGATGATAGTCCAGTGACAAAGAAGTGAAAACTCTACTGAAGTGGCTCAAAGAACTGTCAACTTAGCAGTTCGACAAAAGGGACTGATAGAATAAGTACTAGGCTTACAAAGAAAAAGTCCCGGGGTTGATTTGCTCAACTAAAGGCGGTGCTCCAGCATGGCCACAGTCAAATGACTGAAACAAGTAAAACAGTAAAAGAGTAACTATTTCTAACTGAATCCTCTTCACCTTTCATTTTCCCCCTAAAAACGCTTCATCAACTGCCCTATTTTTCCTGTCAGGTACTTTATATCCCTAATTTAGCTGAAGACATTTATATTCTCATACTTTTGGTATTTTTCATCACTGATTAGTTTTTAAGGCTACCGAGTTTTTTTGGGGTTTTTTTTTGTTTCATTTTATTTTATTTTTCTCATTATTTTTATCTCATTTTCTTAAGCAATTTTCTTTTCTTTCCAACTTCAAATTTATACCAGCATGGATATTCACAAAGTTAGTCACTTATTTTTCCTTTCGTTATATCTTCTTCCCTTTTCACCTTTTCTTTTCCTTTCTTTCTTTCTTTCTTTTTTTTTCTTTCACTTCTCTAGTGCTCTCTCTCTGCTCTCAACATAATCTTGTGTTGACATCATATCAGATCACTTGCATTATCAAGAAATCCTTCAACACCGAATTCACTTTTGCATTCATTTCTAAAACTAACAAATTGATTGGCCTCATCTGTTCAAAGAATTTGGGTAAATGAACACACCTCCAATGATTTATTTCTTTATCATTATTATCATCATCATCATCATCCTCATCATTATTATTATAATTATTATTATTATTATTATTATTATTATTCATCGTTTAATATCTGCTTTCCATGCTAGCATGGGTTATTATTATTATTATTATTATTATTATTATTATTATTATTATTATTATTATTTTATTCATCGTTTAATATCTGCTTTCCATGCTAGCATGGGTTATTATTAATTATTATTATTATTATTATTATTATTATTTCTTATATTATTATTCATCGTTTAATATCTGCTTTCCATGCTAGCATGGGTTATTATTATTATTATTATTATATTATTATTCTATTATTATTATTATTATGATTATTATTATTCATCGTTTAATATCTGCTTTCCATGCTAGCATGGTTATTATTATTATTATTATTATTATTAATTATTATTATTATTATTATATTATATTATTATTATCGTTTAATATCTGCTTTCCATGCTAGCTACATGGTTTATTATTATTATTATTATTATTATTATTATTATTATTATTATTATTATTATTCATTCATCGTTTAATATCTGCTTTCCTGCTAGCATGGGTTATTTTATTATTATTATTATTATTATTATTATTATATTTATTATTATTATTATTATTATTCATCGTTTAATATCTGCTTTCCATGCTAGCATGGGTTATTATTATTATTATTATTATTATTATTATTATTATTATTATTATTATTATTATTATTATTATTCATCGTTTAATATCTGCTTTCCATGCTAGCATGGGTTATTATTATTATTATTATTATTATTATTATTATTATTATTATTATTATTCATCGTTTAATATCTGCTTTCCATGCTAGCATGGGTTATTATTATTATTATTATTATTATTATTATTATTATTATTATTATTATTATTCTCATTATCATCATTATTATTATATTATTATTATTATCATCATTATCATCATCGTTATTATTATCCTCATCATTATTATTATTACCATTATCATTTGAGGTGCACCTGAGCACTGTATACAATAATTTCATTATTATTATTATATATTATTATTATTGTTATTATTATCCTCATTATTATTATTATTATTACTAGTAGTAGTATTGGTGGTGGTGGTTTTAGTAGTAGTAGTAGTAGTAGTAGTAGTAGTAGTAGTAGCAGCAGCAGCAGTAGTACTTGAAGACAACACAAATGATTGCCTTTCATTTCATTCCCGAATCTCACTGAATTTTTCTTCTCCCATTTGCCATTTCCACCCCCCACCCCACCCCCACGTGTGTCCCCCTCATCCCACCCACACCCACCCTCATGCTGTGCATTCTGCATGAAGCTTAGGGAACCTCCACATTCCTGTTACACTTCGTCATTCTCCCGTTCTGTTCTTTCTCGGCAGCTTTAGCAGCAGGGTTATTCTGCTACTGGTGACAGCATCACTTGCTGTTGTGGCCCTTGTTGTTGTTGTTATTGTTGTTGTTGCTGTTGTTATTGTTGCTGCTGCTGCAGCTGCTGCTGCTGCTGTTGTTGTTTTTATTGTTGTTGTTGTTGTTGTTGTCGTCGTCAACCTGTCTTCGTGGCAAAACATCAAATAAACAAACACGATAAAAAGTATTACATAAACAAAAACTCGCTAAACAATTTCACTGCCGGGATATGTTTTTCAAATATCTTTCTCGTTAATTAATTAAGGTGGGGTGGGTGGTGGAGGAAAGGAACATAAAAAAAATACAATAACCATTAATATCTAGAACTAGTCAATATTAATGTGTGTGTGTGTATGTATTATACTAACATATACATCTCTATATATACACTCTATAATGTACAAATATATAAATATAACAAAATTTATATATGTTTTCTGACATTTGACTGAGGCCATGCTGGAGTACTGCCTTAATGGGTTTTAGTAGCGACAAAATCGTGCCGGTGGCACGTAAAAGGCACATCCATTCGTGGCCGTTACCAGGCCTCGCCTGGCACCTGTGCTGGTGGCATGTAAAAAGCAGCCACTACACTCACGGAGTGGTTGGCGTTGGAAGGGCATCCAGCCGTCGAAAACATTGCCAGACAGATCGACTGGGCCTGGTGCAACCTTCTGGCTTCCCAGACCCCAGTTGCCGTCCAACCCATGCTAGCATGGAAAGCGGACGCAAGATGATGATGATGAAATCGATCCAGGACTTATTCTTGGTAGCCTAGTACTTATTCTGATGGGTCTCTTTTGCTGAACTGCTAACTCACAAGCATCGAGCGCAAGCAATGGTGTGGGTGGGGGGCTTTTTTTCTGCCAAATCCACTCACAAGACTTTGGTCGGACTGAGGCTATAGTAGAAGACCCTTGCCCAAGGTGCCATGCAGTGGGACTGAACTCAGAACTATGTGGTTGGGAAGCAAGCTTCTTACCGCACACCCACAACTGCACCTATACATTTCCATCTTAACATGAATAAGGAACACTTTCTTGTCAAAAATTAGGTTTAAAAAAATATGGAAGTTTCTTATACATGAATAGTATATAATCCCTTACAAAACCTTTTTTCCAAATTTTAAGCCCCAAAAATTAGGGAGTTTTCTTATACACATAAAATACGGTAATATATATATGTTGGGTGTGTGTGTGTGTGTTGTGTTGTGTGTATGTATATGTATAATATATATATATATAATATATATATAATTATATATATATAATATATTTATATATATATATATATTATATATATGTATGTGTGTATATATACAGAGAGAGATATATAGAAAGATAGATAAATACTACATACATACAAATGTACATACATATATTTATATATAAGTACTAGGCTTACAAAGAATAAGTCCTGGGGTCGATTTGCTCGACTAAAGGCGGTGCTCCAGCATGGCCACAGTCAAATGACTGAAACAAGTAAAAGAGTAAAAGAGAGTAATAAGAACTAGGCTTAGGAAGTAATTACTGGAGATGATCTATTGGACTGAAACCCTTCAAGGAAGTGCCCCAGCATGGCCACAGTCCAATGACTGAAACAAGTAAAAGCTAAGAGAAAAGATGCTAAGA
>NC_043007.1:21044917-21049917 GCF_006345805.1 Octopus sinensis
TTCTAATTCTAGAAAGTACAAAATGAAAACAAATCTTACTGATAGATATGATATTAACCTCTTTGTTATTCTTTTTCCTTTTTTTTATTTGTTTCAGCCATTTGACTGCGGCCATGCTGGAGCACCACCATTAGTTGAGAAAATCGACCCCAGGACTTATTCTTTGTAAGCCTAGTACTTATTCTATTGGTCTCTTTTGCCGAACTGCTAAGTGACAGGGATGTAAACACACCAGCATCGGTTGTCAAGCAATGTTGGGGGCACAAACACAGACACACAAACATATACATACATACATATATATATATATATATATATATATAATATATATAAAGGCGGTGCTCCAGCATGGCTGCAGTCAAATGACTGAAACAAGTAAAAAAAATAATAAAATAAAAATTTTTTAAATGACGGGTTTCTTTCAGTTTCCGTCTACCAAATCCACTCACAAGGCTTTGGTCGGCCTGAGGCTTATAGTAGTAGAAGACACTTGCCGAAGGTGCCGCGCAGTGGGACTGTACCTGGAACCATGTGGTTGGTAAGCAAGCTACTTACCACACAGCCACTCCTACGCCCGTATCATGGAAACTGTTCGAAAACAATTATTCAAGAAACAGTTATTTGAAATAAATATCATTTTTGTGTACTTGATTTTTAATTTTATCATTTTTGTTTAAATGGAATAAAAAATTTAGAATAATTAACATTTTGTAGAATTGTCCTTTTGAATAATTTTCAATCATACAATTTTCCATTCGAACAAACGTTTTTGAACAATTATTTTCAAACAATGCTCAGATAATCGTCTGAAACAGATAAAGTCTGCATTAACAAAATAACATGAAATAAAAGAAGTGGTAGGTGTGGCTGTGTGGTTAAGAAGCTTGCCTTCTAACCATGTGGTCCCAAGTTCAATCCCATTGCGTGGTACCTTAGGAAAGTGTTTTTTTACTATAACCTTGGTCTGACCAAACCTTTGTGAGTAGATTTGGTAGACGAAAGCTAAAAGAAGCCTGTTGTATATATGTGCATGTGTATGTTTCTGTGGACCCTTGTCTTGATATCATATGATGGGCTTCTTTCAGTTTCCATCTACCAAATCTACTCACAAGGCTATGGTCGGTCCAAGGCTATAGTAGAAGACACCTTCCCATGGTGCCATGCAGTGGGAATGAACCTGGAACCATATAGTTGGTAAGCAAGCTACTTACCACACAGCCAACATGCCTGGCCTATAAATAAATGAGAGTTGGTGACAGGGAGGGTATCTGGCTGTAGAAAATCTGCCTCAGCATTTCCATCTGACCTATGCAAGCATGGAAGAGTGGGTGTATAATGATGATGAGGAGGAGGAGGAGGAGAGGAAGATGAGGATGATGATGATGAGGAGGAGGAGGAGGAGAGGGAGGAGGATGATGATGATGAGGGGGAGGAGGAGGAGGAGGTTGATGACGATAATGATGATGACGATTGAAATAAAAGGGAACATTAGAAATTTTCCTTTTTGTATCTGTTTTGTAAGATTTTTGATATGTAATTGTGTATCAAAAGTGATAAAGGCATACTTTGGAAGGGTCCCCTTGTGCCCATATTCTTATCATCCTTTGATACATTTGGATACGTCATCAGTGATATTTTCGGTGGAGGGGGGGAGGTCATGAGATATTTCAGGGTCTTCCAACATCAGACACCCTCGTTCAGGTGACCCAGCCGAGGTCGATCGAGGGTACACACACACACACACACAGACAATCGCAAATATGCTCCCTCCCCCACACTCACAACCCACACACATGCACCTACACACACGTGCCCACACAACCATCACATGATGTTTAGACAAGGGTACACACACAAACACACTCGCTGATACGCCCCCACACCTACCCACCCACACACACGACCATCACATGATGTCTAGACAAGGGTACACACACTCACAGATACACCCCCTGCCCCACACATGCACCCCCTCACACCTACACCCCCACCCCACAGACACATGATAGCCTTCTTTCAATTTCTCTTTACCAAAACCACTCACATAGCTCTGGGCTATAGTAGAAGACACTTACCCCAATGTTCTTAGCAATGGGATTGAACTCACGACCATACGGTTTAGAAGCAGGCATCTTAAAACCACATAACCACAATATCCATAATATTGAAAAACACACTTAATCTGCTTTGACCAAATCCAAAGTTTTTAATTACAAAAAGTTCTTTCTTTGGGTCTCAGAAAAGATATATAATTAATTAATAAAGTTCTCTACTCTTTTACTTGTTTCAGTCATTTGACTATGGCCATGCTGGAGCACTGCCCTTAGTCGAGCAAATCGACCCCGGAGCTTATTCTTTGTAAGCCCAGTACTTATTCTATCAGTCTCTTTTGCCGAACCGCTAAGTTATGGGGACGTAAACACACCAGCATCAGTTGTCAAGCGATGTTGGGGGACAAACAGACACATAAACATATACACACACATACACACATATATACGACGGGCTTCTTTCAGTTTCCATCTACCAAATCCACTCACAAGGCTTTGGTCGGCCCAAGGTTATAGTAGAAGACACTTGCCCAAGGTGCCACACAGTGGTACAGAACCTGGGACCGTGTGGTTGGTATGCAAGCTACTTACCACACAGCCACTCCTATGCCTACTTAACATAATATATATATACGACAGGCTTCTTCCAGTTTCCCTCTACCAAATCTACTCACAAGGCTTTGGTCAGCCCGCGGCTATAGTAGAAAACACTTGCCCAGGGTGACACGCAGTGGAACTGAACCTGGGACCATGTGGTTGGTACACAAGCTACTTACACTTAACATAATTTATGCCTACTTAACATAATTTATGTGACAAAATATAACAATACAGTTTAGAGATTCTTCCCTACAGAAAGACACCTGTTCCTGTCCCTTTATCATACTTTAACCTCTTAACACCTGCTGCAAAGCCACTTTGCTCAATACTACTCACCACCTCAGTTTAGGGATCTTGTTTAAGGAGTTACTTGGTGACCTCATTAGTGTCAGTGCCACAGAAAATGCATGCAACACACACTCTACAAAGTGGTTAGCATTAGGAATGGCATCCAGTTGTGGAAACCATGCCAAAGCAGACACTGTGGAGCTGGGTACAGTCCGATGGTTCGCCAGCTCCTGTCAAACCATCCAACAAATGCCAGCATAGAAAAAGGGGTGTTGAATGACAATGATTTTGGTGGTGGTGGTGGTGGTGGTGGTGGTGGTGGTGGTGGCAGCAGTGGTGGTTGTGGTGGTGGTAGTGGTGGTGGTGGTTGTAGTGGTGGTGGTGGTGGTTGTGGTGGTAGTGGTTGTGGTGGTGGTTGTGGTGGTAGTGGTGGTTGTGGTAGTGGTGGTTGTGGTAGTGGTGGTGGTGGCAGCAGTGGTGGTGGTGGCGGCAGCGGTGGTAGTGGTGGTGATGGTGGTGGTAGTTGTGGTGGTGGTGGTGGTTGTGGTGGTGGTGGTGGTGGTGGTGGCGGCAGCAGAGTAGTAGTGGTGGTGATTGTGGTGGCAGCAGTGGTGGTGGTGGTGGTGGTGGTGATGATGATGGTTAGCTTTAGATTTAAGTGGCTAGTTTTAATTATTCACAAGAATTTATATGAACATTGACTTAGTATAGAACAAAAAAAAAAATGCAAAGCAAAGCACCATAGCAGCACCAAGCTGGACAAATTACTTCATTTTACTTTAGTTTCGAGCCCTGTACCTTTTTATCTCTTCCAGAACAAAATACTAAACAAGACACCCACAATATATAAAATTTGAACTATAACCCCTGTATCAAATTAACAAATAAAAAGACTTATATAGCTATTGGTGTTTCACAGCCCAATCTTAAACACCATATCTTCTCTTCTCTCCCTAAAAGGCTCAGCTAATAATTTCCATTCCAGATATTTTGTTGCCAGAATCTAAATAGTTTTACAGATGTTTTGTTACTGTCATTCAGAGGACTACTATAATTTTCAACCAGTAAACCCAGCACAATAGCACAGAAATATTTTCCAAGTGAATGTAGTAGAAATGAATTGTATTGTCATCCCTTAATCTTGACTCACCAACCCCTTGCTATTTTAGTGGGCTTTTTTTTATATCATTCTTTTCATAGGAAACTCTCAAGGGTTTTTTTGTTGTTTTTTTTTATTGTAGTAAAATACTGCAGCTTGTCTCTTCTTTTGTCAGTTTGTTCTGACTGCCTCACCATTCATCAACTTTAGTCCTTTTCTCTTCTACATTAAGCCTTCCTCTTCTTTTGCCTCTTGCATTCACTCACTCTGTCTGTCTATCTATCTGTCTGTCTCTCTGTCTCTCTCTCTCATCAGCTGCCTTGGTATTTACTGGGCGAATGTTGTGTGAAAATACACATGCAGAGTTGATTTGATAATGTATAATTATATTTATGAAAGTTTAAAAAACATATATATAAGAAATTAACAGTGGTGGGGCCCCAGCATGGCCGTGGCCTTCGGGCTAAAACATTTTTAAGGATTTTAAGGATCAGTTATTTGACTGTAGCCATGCTGGAGCACCGCCTTTAGTCGAGCACATCGATCCCAGAACTTATTCTTTGTAAGCCTAGTACTTATTCTATCAGTCTCTTTTGCCGAACCACTAAGTTACGGGGACGTAAACACACCAGCATCGGTTGTCAAGCGATGTTGGGGGGACAAACACAGACACACAAACATATACACACATACACATACATATATATACACACATACGATGGGCTGCTTTCAGTTTCTGTCTACCAAGTCCACTCACAAGACTTTGGTTGGCCCAAGGCTATAGTAGAAGACACTTGCCCAAGGTGCCATGCAGTGGGACAGAACCCGGAACTATGTAGTTCGTAAGCAAGCTACTTACCACACAGCCACTCCCATGCCTGTACTAGCTCATAAAAATTATTAAATTTTGTGAATATTTTATTTTAAAACCATCAGATTGGCTGGAATAGACAAGCAAGGGT
>NC_043007.1:21054917-21097417 GCF_006345805.1 Octopus sinensis
TATATAAATTTATATATAATTAAAAATGAGGGTGTCTAAAAGACACCAACATGCCGAAATAGCAGTCGAAACACTGACTATAGTACCACGTTAAATGTTCATATCGCACCATGAGGTAAAGCGGAAGGACAAAACATACAAGCAAAATTATTGAATAATTCAAGATCCAAGGATTTCTGGTTCTGCTTTAGATAAGCTTTACCGTCATCAATTGAATATATCAAGGGTACATAAATACAGATATATATATGCACAGCAAACGATATACTTACATATACAAGCGTCGCACATACATACGTATGCACGTATGGACACAGCCAGTCACCGCATAAGTACGATATGGTTAAAATAAGCACCGCAGTGAATATAATAACGAATTATATAAATTTATATATGAGGATAATATCGATATTTAAGTGTCGAAATTATCAAGTGGCCGGTAAAGCTTATCTAAAGCAGAACCAGAAATCCTTGGATCTTGAATTATTCAATAATTTTGCTTGTATGTTTTTCCATCCGCTTTACCTCATGGTGCGATATGAACATTTAACGTGGTACTATAGTCAGTGTTTCGACTGCTATTTATCGGCATGTTGGTGTCTTTAGACCCCTCATTTTTAATTGTTAAAAATTTTTTTACCTTTGTAAGGTATTTCTTTCATTGGCCACTTGATAATTTCGACACTTAAATATCGATATTATCCTCATATATAATTTATATATATAATATATATTTATATACTCTTTTACTTGTTTCAGTGATTTGACGTGGCCATGCTGGGTACCACCTTTAGTCTAACAAATCGACCCAGGACTTATTCTTTGGAAGCCTATACTTATTCTATTGGTCTCTTTTGCCAAACTGCTAAGTTACGGGACGTAACATACACACCATCAGTTGTCAAGCGATGTTTGGGGGGTACAAACCGACACACAATATATACAGACGGACTTCTTTCAGTTTTCCGCTACCCAAATGCGCTCACAAGGCTTTGGTCGGCCCAAGGCTATAGTAGAAAACACTTGCCCAGGTGCCACGCAGTGGTATGAACCCGGAACCTGTGGTTCGTAAGCAAGCTACTTACCACACAGCCACTCCTAGAGGGAGAGAGAGAGAGAGAGAGAGATTGCTTATTTAAATATATATATGACAGACTTCTTTCACTTTCCATCTATTATATCCACTCACAAGATTTTAGTCAGCCCAAGGCTATATAGTAAAAGACTCTTGCCTAAGGTATTCATGATGGGATTGAACCCAGAGCTATGTGGAGGGAACAAACTACTTACCTCATAGCCACACCTGCGCCTATCATAAATTTATATTGTATCCTAAAAAGTACATCATAATTAATATAGAATTATATCATTTGCTGTATATTTTTAATTGTTATGATGAACTCAAAATATATGCTGAGATGGATTGATAAACAAAAGTAATTATATGCTTGGATGTTTAAACAGATTATACAAGTGGATATACATGTGTTTAATGAGGCTGTTCTAAGGCCAATTAAACCCTCCCCTTTTTACTCTTTTACTTGTTTCAGTCATTTGACTGTGGCCATGCTGGAGCACCACCTTTACTCGAGCAAATCGACCCCAGGACTTATTCTTTGGAAGCCTAGTACTTATTCTATTAGTCTCTTTTGCCGAACCAGTAAGTTACGGGGTGGTAAACACACCAGCATCGATTTTAAAGCGATGTTGGGGGGACAAACACAGACACACAAACATAGACAACACCCATACATATATACATACATATACATATATATATATATATATAATAATATATATATATATATTATATAATATACATATATATATATAATATCATACATATATATATATATATATATATATATATAATATATACATACATATATATATATATATACATATATACGATGGCCTTCTTTCAGTTTCCGTCTACCAAATCCACTCACAAGGCTCTCGTTGGCCCGAGGCTATAGCAGAAGACACTTGCCCAAGGTGCCATGCAGTGGGACTGAACCTGGATCCATGCGGTTCGTAAGCAAGCTACTTACCACACAGCCACTCCTACGCCATATGCATATTTACTATTTTATGCCCTATTCATTTGTATAGTATAATTCCACTTGAATAAAACTTTTCTTAAAAGAAAGAAGCTTCTTGTTTACTTTGTTGCATTGTTTAGAATCCACAATAATACCAATCTTTACCATAACATTAATCATTGCAAAGAATTTGGCAAAAACTGAATTGTAAGAGAAACAGGTGAAAGCCGCCTTCATTTTGAGTTGGCAGATCACGAGTCTCTGAAAAGAGTTGGAAATGGCAGCGAAAGAACTTTGACGAACAAACAAATTGATCGACTGTTTAACCAACTCATTAAACAAATGATTGATTAATTAGATAAATACTTAACCAAGTGACTAATAAGAAAGAAGTGGAATTGAACCTGTAGTGTGTTATTATTATTGGCATATTGATCGTTACCAGCATCGCCTTACTGGCACCTGTGCTGGTGGCATGTGTAAAAGGATTCGAGCGAGGTCATTGCCAGTACCACCTGACTGGCCCCCTTGCTGGTGACATGTAAAAGCACCCACTACACTCTCAGAGTGGTTGGCATTAGGAAGGGCATCCAGCTGTAGAAACTCTGCCAAATCAAGATTGGAGCCTGGTGCAGCCATCTGGTTCACCAGCCCTCTGTCAAAATCGTTCAACCCATGCTAGCATGGAAAGCGGACGTTAAACGAATAATGATGATGACTCTCCCAAGACTCTCCAAAATTTGTTTCAACACTCAAATTCACACCAAGAACCTCGAAACTATTTTGTAATCAAATAAAACTTATTCCATATATACATAAGCACCCATAAACATTAAGTGGCCTCTACTTATGAATTTATCTGTCATAAAGCATATCCGAGCAAGTGGCCTTGTGTTATTTCTGAGCCAAGAATGTTAATCTGGTTATCTTAGCTTTGCTGTCACACAAATAAATACTATTAATCTATGTAACTCCTTTCGTTAAGAGTGCTTTGATTATAAAAGGTCATCCAATAATGAAGTGTTCCTTGATAATAGAATGAGCTTCATCCGCTTCTTCAGTGAAAAGTAAAATATAAAGCAAAGACATTGATAAATGTGTTAACCCTTTGGTCAGTCCACATTACTTCATAAGGAGCATAGGGCTGGCTTCCCAGTTTCTCTGGCCTATATATTCTTTCCTGGATGGGACACCAATCTGTTCCAAGATTACTCATTTTTACCAGCTGAGTGGACTGGAGCTATTAAAAATAAAGTGTCTTGCTCAAGAACACAATGCATCGTCCAATCCAGGAATCGAAACTACAATTTTATGATCATGAGTCCAACACCCAAAACCACTAAGCCATGCACCTCCATATTAACCCTTTAGTTACCCTATTTTTGTTCAATCTATTTTGGAAATAATGAATTTAGAAAAATATCTGTCATTATTAAGTAAGGTGAAAGCAGTGAGCTGGCAGAAACGTTAGCACGCCAGGAGAAATGCTTTGTGGTATTTCGTCCGCCACTGCATTCTGAGTTCAAATTCCACCGAGGTCGACTTTGCCATTCATCCTTTCGGGGTCGATAAATTAAGAACCAGTTACGCACTGGGGTCGATGTAATCGACTGAATCCGTTTGTCTGTCCTTGTTTGTCCCCTCTATGTTTAGCCCCTTGTGGGCAATAAAGAAATAAAAAATGTTAGCACACCAGGCGAAATGCTTTGTGGTATTTTGTCTAAGCAGCATTCTAGCCATCTTTATGTTCTAAGTTCAAATTCCATAGAGATTGACTTTGCTTTTCATCCTTCCAGGATCAATCGAATAAGAACCAGTCAAGCACTGGGGTCAATGTAAGCACCCCTTCCAAAATTTCAGGCCCTGTTCCTGTAATAGAAAGGATTATTAAGCAAGTAGTTTGATGCATAAATTGAAACAAAATTTTGACGGGTTTTAATTAAGGTCATTTTAAAGTAGGAAATTTTTTTTATCGGAGAACCAAGAGCAGACTCAGGGAGGTTGACATCAAAAAGGTTAAAATTATAGTTTTAATTGGCAAGCAAGTACGACTCGTTAGCAAGTCCCATGCTTTCAGTAATTGCTTCAGAAACCCATATAGTTGTGAGCAGACATAGATACTCTCTCAGCCCTTCTGCTCTTGATCCCAGGGAAGCAACAAAGATGTGAGAACAGGGGAGAGAAATTGAAGGACAGCATCTGCACACAGCTGGTAATTGTTTCAACCAAGTAGACTGGACCGATATGAAAGGAATTGCCTTGCTCAAGGACACAATGCACTGCCAAGTTCAGGACTTGAACCCCACTCCAAACTTATGACTACGATCCCAACATTCTAACCATTAAGCCATGCAGCTTCACAAATGAAATAAATGTTTGCCTTAGTGTATACCAGTGTATATGGGATTTTTCTATCAATATTTTAATCAGTTTATCTATTTGTCTGTCTGTCTCTCTCCTCCCCCACTTCTCTCTCTCTTTCTCAGTTTGTCTGTGTGGCTATCTATCTGTTTATCTATTTATCTATCTATCTATCTATCTATCTATCTATCTATCTATCTATCTATCTATCTATCTATCTATCTATCTATCTATCTATCAATCTGTCTGTCTGTCTGTCTATCTATCTATCTATCTATCTGTCTGTCTGTCTATCTATCTGTCTATCTATCTGTCTGTCTGTCCCTCTACCTACCTACCTACCTACCTACCTAATCAATCAATCAATTAATCTGTCTGTCTGTCTATATACCTAGCTATCTTATTTCTTTACTGTCCACAAGGGGCTATACACAGAGGGGACAAACAAGGAGAGACAAACAGATTAAGTCGATTATACTGACCCCAGTGCGTAACTGGTCCTTATTTAATCGACCTCGAAAGGATGAAAGGCAAAGTCGACCTCAGCGGAATTTGAACTCAGAGCGAAGCGACAGACGAAATACTGCTAAGCATTTCGCCCGGCGTGCTAACGTTTCTGCCAGCTCACCGCCTACCTACCCTCTACCTACCTACCTACCTACCCACCTACCTACCTACCTACCTACCCACCTACCTACCTACCTACCTACCTACCTAATCAATCAATCAATTAATCTGTCTGTCTGTCTATATACCTAGCTATCTTATTTCTTTACTGTCCACAAGGGGCTAAACACAGAGGGGACAAACAAACACAGACAAAGGGATTAAGTCGATTACATCGACCCCAGTGCGTAACTGGTACTTAATTTTTTCGACCCTGAAAGGATGAAAGGCAAAATCGACCTCGGTGGAATTTGAACTCAGGACGTAACGGCAGACAAAATACTGCTAAGCATCTCGCCTGGTGTGCTAACGATTCTGCCAGCTCACCACCTTTATACCTAGCTATCTACTTACTTATCTACCTAATCAATCAATCAATCAGTCTATTCATCTGTCTGTCCGTCTGTTGATCTGTGTGTTTGTCTGTATGCCTGCCTGTCTGTATATCTGTGTGTCTGCCTGCCTGTCTGTCTATGTGTCTGCCTGCCTGTCTGTCTATCTGTGTGTCTGTCTGCTTGCCTGCTTATCTGCCTGTCTGTCTATCCATGTGTGTCTGCCTGTCTGCCTGCCTGGCTCTGAACTCAGGTACAGACCATGCAACTTCTTAGCAGACATGCCAGTTCATGTGATGAGGAGATAAGATAAGTGGACATGTCTTTCTTGAGTGAGTTAAATGCCACGGCCGTGGTACGTTGTAGTTATGAGACAGAAAGGGATAGTCTGATAAACATCTATAGGAACCAGAAACAATAATAATAATAATAATAATAATAATAATAATAATAATAATAATAATAATAATAATAATAATAATAATAATAATAATAATAATAATAATAATATAATGATAATGATGATGATGATGATGATGATGATGATGATGATGATGATGATGATGATGATGATGATGATAATAATAATAATAATAAGGAAATAACAAAGAAGCAGAAAATAAACTTTTGGCAAACAAACTGAGTTAAACAAATATAAAGAAAAATATTGATGAAATATATGAAAGAAACTATAGAATAACAATCAATACGGAACAAATAGTTGTTTCATATTGATTATTGAATTCAACGGAACCATGGAACTAAATTACTGTGAAAACTAAGAACTGATAATCTGAGCCATCTGTAATACAGCTAACTATGTAGGAGAGAGAGAGAGAGATCAAGAGGGATAGAGAGAGAGAGAGAGAGAGAGAGAGAGCAAGGGCGAGAGGGATAGACTGACAGACAGGCAGACAGACAGAGACTGCATGGCAACTGAGACAGCTTAATCAGTTTAATTAGTCCTTTCTTTCTTTGTAAGAGTAATAAGACAAAAAAAAAAAAACAATAATGTAAAAACAAAAAGGAGAATGCTGAAGATCACTAAAACTATTATTATTATTGTTGTTGTTGTTGTTGTTGTTGTTATTATTATTATTATTATTATTAGAAGAGTCCTTGAAATTTCTAAAGAGATGGAGAAGACGTCAATATATTAAACATACTGCATGTGCTTGTGAATGTATATGTGTGTATTATATATATATTATGTATATATGTAGGTATGTGTGTGTGTATATATATATATATATATATAGGTAAACAGTAAAAATAATTACAGACATGGACAAGAACATGAAACACCACAGAGACGACACAAGAACACAGAAGGACATTCGAAGCCCTCATATCAGTCAAGAACCAGATATCTTAGCAATTTCGGCTGCTGATATATATATTATATATATATATATAATATAGATATATATATATAATATATATATATATATATATATATATATATATTATTATATATATATATATATATTATATATATATGTATGTAGTATATATATATATTATATATATATGTATGTATATATATATATATATATATATATTATATGTATGTATGTATATATATATACATATATGTGTGTGTGTATGTATGTATATATGTATATATATAATGTATATATATATGTATATATATGTATGTATATATATATATATATAATATATGTGTGTGTGTGTGTGTGTGTGTGTGTGTATGCCCATCTGCCCATCTATCTATCTATCTATATATATATATATATAAAATATATATATGTACACACACATATTTATACATACATACATACTTACATACAAAAGTGTGTGTGTGTATGTGTGTATGTTTGTTTATATGTATCTATGTACATATAAGCAAATACAACCAAATATATGCATGTATGTATATCCACCTAGATTAAGTTGGAAATTCTAGATACACAGATGATGTGAATGCATGCTGTTGGTGCATGTCACTCATATAACAACACATGGTTCCGCAAAGATCAAAAAGAAAAAAAATCAATCATAACATCTTACTCTTCATCACGTACATATTCCATATACATATATTTAAATATGTGCTGAGCTGGTACAAGTTACACAAGTTAGAACTGGAACACAGGCTTAAACACAGGCATAACATTGTCTTTGTGATACTGTGGAGATGCATGGGCCTGTGGTTATGGTGCTGCATTCACAGCCAAAAAATCCTGGTTTCAATTCTTGGATTGCTGTTGATGACTTTTTCGAACCACAGGATGAAAGCTTCTTCACCAATGGGATCCAACACCAATGGAAGAAGTGTGTGGACCGCAAGGTGGTGAGGACCATGTTGAAAAATAAGCCTCATTTGCTCACATTCCAGGAGAGTATCTTCATCAGCCTATGAAGGTACTTCAGCCAATCTTCATATCTATCTATCTGTCTGATGATGCGCAGACACGCGCTGAGACTGCGACATCTCCGGCTCTATGTAGACGACGGTGAACAGGTGTGGTCGCCGTTTGTGAGGCACGCATTCCCGCAACTCGTCTCCATGACCGAACTGCAGTCGTGGATCAAAAAGAGGCCGAGGAAGGGCGAATGGCACCGCGAGTGTCGCGTTGCTCTCAAGCAACTCTGCCGTCCCGGATCGACCTTGAGTGACTTCAACACAACCAAAGCATTCTATAGGGGATTAGTGGAGGGGAGGTACGACGACGATCTCGGGGCAAACCTGGGCATCAACAAGGAATACCTGACCTGCCTGTTTCAAACAACTTTCGGCCCGGGACCTATGGACAACTTCCAGAGATCCCTGGCCTGGCGGTGCTACCGAGAAGCGCTACCCATTCGGGATAAGCTCTATAGGCATGGCTCGAGAAACACGGGGCCGACCTGCCGGAGATGCGGGCAGAGGGACGAAACCGCTCTGCACGCAATCGTGCAGTGTCCAGCAATTTCCGACCTGTGGGCTTATGTCGAACGACTGCTGTCACGTGTGGGACGTGTCGGTTTATCAGCCGAGTCTATCGTTAATATCGTCACGCCTCCTTCCTTCAAACGGGAAGGAAGAGCTATTTTTATCATACTGTGGCTATGGCGAAAGAATGTATCTGGTGGACACGCCTGAAAGGATTAGAGACAACACTTTCCTCTCTGGTCAATCTCTCATCAACTTCTCAAGTTTCACTGAAGAGGAAAGTGAGAGTAGAGAGACAAGTTTTGTCTAGTGATGTTTTAAAAAAAGATGGGGAATGTAGCAAGGATGGCATGTATGGAATGACGAAGCCATCTTGACTATGATTCTATGAACAGTAAAATTAATACAGAGAGTTGCTTATTTGCAAAAAAAAAAGAAAGAAATATAACATGTGACTTCATTGACCGAGGTTACCGTGGTCTTTTCCGTAGGCTTTTCTTTCCACAGGTAACCTCACCTGTCCTCCCTTTACACTTCATATGACATTTCTGTGATTACGATCCCTATTGATCAACTTTTTTTTCCTCTCCCCTTTTCTTTTTTCCCTCTGCCCCTTTTTTTTTAAATCCTCCCCTTTTTTGTCCTCTTTCTTTCCTTTTACGATCCTTTTGATCGAAAACCAACCCCCTTTTTTTTACCCAAAAAGAAAAGCTCTACCTTGTAATTTGTTCTGTCTGTGTGCAGCCCTGTGTGGCTATAAAGAAACATATCTATCTATCTATCTATCTATCTATCTATATAATATAATATATAATATATATATATATATATATATAGGCGCAGGAGTGGCTGTGTGGTAAGTAGCTTGTTTACCAACCACATAGTTCCGGGGTCAGTCCCACTGCGTGGCACCTTGGGCAAGTGTCTTCTACTCTAGCCTCGGGCTGACCAAAGCCTTGTGAGTGGATTTGGTAGATGGAAACTGAAAGAAGCCCGTCGTATATATATATATATGCGTGTCTGTATTTGTCCCCCTAGCATTGCTTGACAACCGATGCTGGTGTGCTTATGTCCCCGTTACTTAGCGCTTCGGCAAAAGAGACCAATAGAGTAAGTACTGGGCTTACAAAAGAATAAGTCCCAGGGTCGAGTTGCTCGATTAAAGGTGGTGCTCCAGCATGGCTGCAGTCAAATGTCTGAAACAAGTAAAAGAGTAAAAGAGAGAGAGTAAGAGTATATATATCAATCTATCTAATCAATTTAATTCATGTTGCAGACTTTTCATATTTAGCAGGTCCGGCTGTCAACATCAGCTGATAGTGAATAGCACCTTATATGAATGCATAATTGCATTCTCTTCTCTGCTTTCTCTTGTCTGTTGCAGTCTGTGTCTCTGTGTGTCCCCTTCTCTGGTCTCCTTTTTTCTTACCCACTCCAGAACAAATCTGATTGGACAGATATGCAGTGACGTCATCACTAAGAAGTTCAGGGATTGTTTAATGCAGAAATTTGATTGGTTAGATTTTTGCTGATGTCATCGCTTAATTTACCAAAATTCTGACGGTTCGTTTTGAAAGATTTTCCCGATTGGAAAACAAGTCCCAGGTTCAAGTCAAAGTATAGGCTTGTTTTAATTGTAATTAATTACGAGAAGACAAATCTCACCGATGCAAACTTCAAAGGCAAAACATAACAAACAAGTATTAATTAGTTCTTAATGTATGTCCACATGGAGTGGATGACTGATTGACCGACTGCATGTCTACATGTGTGCTTGTGTGTGTGTGTGTGTGGGGGGGATAAACCATTGCATAAGAAGGATTAAACTTGAAAGCTTCATCTCCACAATACTCCATCCTTTTCCAAACAACACTAAGGATGGAAATGAATTCAGCATTATAAGCTGACCACCACTGCTTGACAACTGGTACTAATGTGTTTACCCCCCCCCCTCATAACTTAGTGGTTCAGCAAAAAAGATTGATAGAATAAGTATGTCGATTTCGTTTTTGGATTTGGTTTGCAAGATTCTTTATATGAGTTTGTGTGTTGAAGTATACTCTGTTGTGTCTGGGGAGAGTCATTTTCTTTTTGTGCCTAATAATTTAACACACTCACCGGTAAAATTTCCACTTTTTTCTTATTTTATTATTTTTTATTTATATTTATATTTTTTTATTTTTTTATCTTATTTTTTTTTTTCCTATGTTGATTTGTTTGACCAGAATTCTGCAAGGGAGTGCCCCTGCATGGCCACATTCTAATGACTGAAAGAAGTAAAAGTTAAAAAGATAAAATCTAACACAACCTTTGTTATGGATTGGCTGAACCATTAGAGTGTTGGACAAATGCCTTACAGTATTTAGTTACAACCCCTTTCGTTCTGGGTTCAAGCCCTGCTAAGGTCAACTTTGTCCTTCTTTTTGATGGGATGAATTTAATTGACCATCTTCATAATTCTTTAACTCCATGTGAAGCATAAGACATAAAGAGATTTCCATTTGTTTTGATCCTTGGTAACTGATTGCAGTTATCTTTAGGTGTAGCTGCCTGCCAGCGCTCTGGTTTCTATGGACCTTTTCCTTATTGATTTGCCTGGTGCCAAAATTAGGGCAATTATTATACCATCATATACAATATCTCTAACTCTTATCTGTGTTTCAGTCATTGGACTACAGCCATGTGCTGGGGTACGGCTCTGAAAAGGTTAACTGTACAGGTAATGTCAATTTGATGGCGAGAGTGAGATTATGTGAACACGAACATTTGATCACTATAAACAAATCATCTGTGTGGTTGTTAAGAAAGAAACTGAAAGACACTCATCCGTTACCTAACAATGGAAGAATCCATAATACACACACACACATGTTGTGTACAAATGATTGTGTGGGTGCAGATGTAGGTGTGTTTGTGTAACAGATACATACACATAAACCTATTTCTTTACTACCCACAAGGGGCTAAACACAGAGGGGACAAATAAGGACAGACAAACGGATCAAGTCGATTACATCGACCCCAGTGCGTAACTGGTACTCAATTAATCGACCCCGAAAGGATGAAAGGCAAAGTTGACCTCGCAGAATTTGAACTGAGAACGTAACGGCAGACGAAATACCGCTAAGCATTTCACCCGGCATGCTAACGATTCTGCCAGCTTGCCGCCTTCGTATATATACACATATAGCATCAATTAGTAGGTGCAATAGACAGCACTATTCAATAGTGCACCCTCAGATTTATAGTGACATATTTATTTTGAAACTCCACTTTAACATTATTACATATTAATGACCACCCAAAATATCCTAAAACACCCCCAGGCACTAAACCCTGGCGACGGGCCTGGTGGTTCCATATGGTAGGCTTTCTTTTAGCTTTCACTAAGTTGCTTCACAGCCTCTGAGGATTACCTCAACTTAATCCCCAGAGACTGCTCTGTTGTGTTTCAGTAACATTGTCAAAATTGATAGAGCTGATTGTTAACCCTACGCCTATTGCCCTCCACCTTTCTCGACTGGGCTCGAGACCAGCTGTGGCAGAGTTTTAATCAACTATACTCTCTTCCAAAAATGTGTGGCCTTGTGCCAATATCAGAAATCAGTTATGCCATCTTCCAAAGATGGTAAAGTAGCAGAACGGCAGAGTGCCAGAATTAAATACTTAACTTCATTTAATTTTGTTCTTTATTTTTCTAGGTTCAAAGCCTTCCTGTAATCAGTTTTGCTTTTCGTCCCTCGACACCCATGACATACACTGGATCAATTTAACTGGCTAGACATTATTTCATGACCTCTTTCCCCTGTTTATCCTCTTCTGATAAGTTGTAGTACATCTGACCACAATATACAATAAGCTCATTATATTATTTCTTCTACGCAGATCTGTGTCCTAGTGACAATGTGAGAATAATATTCAATAATCAATGACTGATTATACAATAAATATATCAGGATACAATGCAGACACCTTAAAATAAATAATTTGTTGTAACAACAATATTTAAGATAATTGAACTAAAAAATCTTCATTCAAGAAGTGAATATAAAAAATACATTTAAAAGTATTAATAAATTTACTGCTCCTATTATTATAAATTATATGCTGGCCTGGTGCCAAAATTAGGGCAATTATTATACCATCAAATACAATATCTCTACCTCTTATCTATGTTTCAGTCATTGGACTACAGCCATGTGCTGGGGTATGGCCCTGAAAAGGTTAGTTAATCAAGTCAATCTTAGTACTTAATTTTTAAAGTCTGGTATTTATTCTATTGATCTCCTTTTGCCAAATAGCTAAGTTTCAGGCACATATATATTTCTTTATTGCCCACAAGGAGCTAAACGTAGAGGGGACAAACAAGGACAGAAAAAAGGATTATGTCGATTACATTGACTGAAGTGCGAAACTGGTACTTTATTTATCAACCCCGAAAGGATGAAAGGCAAAGTCGACCTTGGTGGAATTTAAACTCAGAACGTAATGAAAAACGAAATACCGCTACGCATTTCGCCTGGTGCGCTAACGTGTCTGCCAGCTTGCCACCCCTAAAAATGCACCTTTTTTAAAGCCTAGCCAGACTCATGGGCCCGGTTTCCTGGTTTCAATGACGTGTGTGTTCCCCAGCTGGACAGAATGCCAGTCCATCGCAGCATTACTCATTTTTGCCAGCTGAGTGGACTGGAGCAACGTGAAATGAAGTGTTTTGCTCAAGAACACAATGCATCATCCAGTCCAGGAACCGAAACCACAATCTTACAATCATGATGCTGACACCCTAACCACTAAGCCATGCGCCTCCGTTAAGTTTCAGGCACATAAACAAACCAATACAAATAGTGGTAGAGGGTCAAACACAAACGTAAACATGCATAGACGCATGTGCGTGCACACATGCATTACAGCATCCAGTAAATGAAACACTTGTGCACCTGTACAGGTAATGTCAGTTTGATGGCGAGAGTGAGATTATGTGAATACAAACATTTGATCACTATAAACAAATCATCTGTGTGGTTGTTAAGAAAGAAACTGAAACACGCTCATCCGTTACCTAACAATGGAAGAATCCATAATACACACACACACACACATGTTGTGTACAATTGATTGTGTGGTTGCAGATGTAGGTGTGTTTGTGTAACAGATACATACACATTTAAGGCGGCGAGCTGGCAGAAACGTTAGCACGCCGGGCGAAATGCTTAGCGGTATTTCGTCTGCCGTTATGTTCTGAGTTCAAATTCCGCCGAGGTCGACTTTGCCTTTCATCCTTTTGGGGTCGATTAAATAAGTACCAGTTACTCACTGGGGTCGATGTAATCGACTTAATCCATTTGTCTGTCCCTGTTTGTCCCTTCTATGTTTAGCCCCTCGTGGGTAATAAAGAAATAGGTATTTTGTCTGCTGCTACGTTCTGAGTTCAAATTCCGCCGAGGTCGACTTTGCCTTTCATCCTTTCGGGGTCGATTAAATAAGTACTAGTTACTCACTGGGGTCGATATAATCGACTTAATCCATTTGTCTGTCCTTGTTTGTCCCTTCTATGTTTAGCCCCCTTGTGGGTAGTAAAAAATAGGTATATACACATACACCATGAAGATCATGATCATCATCATCATCATCATCATTTTTACATCTTTTTCATGCTGGCATTTATGAGACATCATTTGCAATCTAGAGTCCCTTTTTGATGCTAACCCTTTTAGTTGCCCCTTACAAAATCCAGAGGGATAAGGGTATTGAGTACCTGTTATAAAATCCAAGATAGGCACAGTATGCATAGGCATGGCTGTGGGGTAAGAAGCTTGCTTCCCAACCACATGGTTCTGGGTTCAGTCCCGCTACATGGCACCTTGGGCAAGTGTCTTTTACTACAGCCTCAGACAGACCAAAGCCTTGTGAGTGGATTTGGTAGACGGAAACTGAAAGAAGCCCATCATATGTATTTATGTATGTATATATTTATGTGAGCGTGTGTCTGTGTTTGTCCCCCAACATCACTTGACAACTGATGGTGGTGTGTTTACGTCCTCATAACTTAGTGGTTTGGCAAAAGAGACCAATAAATTAAGTACTGGGCTATCAAAGAATAAGTCCTGGGGTCGATTTGCTCGACTAAAGGCAGTGCTCCAGCATGGCCGCAGTCAAATAAGTAAAGTGTATATGTGTGTGTGTGTGTGCATGTGTGTGTGTGTGTGTGTGTGTGTGCATGTGTGTGTGTGTGGTGTGTGTGTGTGTGGTGTGTGTGTGTGTGTGTGTGTGTAGAAGGTAAAAAACAATGCGTATGATATAGTTTGATACAGTTTCTATGCGAGCACGCAATCTGCCAGAAATAGCAGCCAAATCACCAGCCAATATCACCTCACAATCTTAAACAAAGCAGAAGGACACAGTGGACAATGTATTCATATTTACACTATGCCCATAAACAGATGATGTGGGCATGGTTGGAACACCTTTGAAAATAATTTCGATCGATCAGAGTTCAAGCAGGGCCAAACTGTGATGGTTTCATGAGTTTAAATCTATTGGTTGCGTTTCATTGTGTCTCTGTGTAGAACATTATATCATAACACTGGCACCGTCCACCTCGGTAAAAAGAGAAAGTCAATAAAAGGCTGGCAAAGCATTGATACACCTTTTGTTATGTAAAGTTAAATACATAATGGAATATAGAGTTCAGCTGAGTGAACAGGATGAATAAACATTTATCTTCTATTGAGGCATAGATATGTATAAGTGTCTGGGTGGGTGGCTGGGTGGCTGGTTGAGTGAGGTGTATGTGTATGTCTGTGTTTGTCCCCCCCAATCACTATATATATATATATATATATATATATATATATAGTGATGGGGGGGGACAAACACAGACACACAAACATACACACACATTCTTTTACTAGTTTCAGTCATTTGACTGTGGCCATGCTGGAGCACCACCTTTAGTCGAGCAAATCGACCCCAGGACTTATTCTTTGTAAGCCTAGTACTTATTCTATCAGTCTCTTTTGCCAAACTGCTGAGTTACAGGGATGTAAACACATACACACACACACACATACACATATATAGACAGTTTCTGTTTACCAAATCCACTCACAAGGCTTTGGTTGGCCCAAGGCTATAGTAGAAGACACTTGCCCAAGGTGCTACGCAGTGGGACTGAACCCAGAACCATGTGGTTGGTAAGCAAGCTACTTACCACACAGCCACTCCTGCACCAATATATATATATATTGTAATGTCAGTGTGCATACATGACAGAATGTAAGTGCCCTGAGAGAAAAGTTGGTCATGAGAAGCATCAGATGTGGTGTGCAAGAGAGACGACTGCACTGGTATGGTCATGTGTTGCATATGGATGAGGACAGCTGTGTTAAGAGGTGTCACACCCTAACAGTAGACGGAACCTGTGGAAGAGGAAGACCCAGGAAGGCATGGGTTGAGGTGGTGAAGCACGACCTTCGAATGTTGGGCCTCACAGAGGCATTGGCAAGCAAACGAGACTTTTGTAGATATGCTGTGCTTGAGACGACCTGACAAGTCAAGTGAGATCGTAGCCGTGGCCAATGCCAGTGTCACATAACTGGCCTATTTAAGAGTACCCTTTAATCATCGGGTGATATGCTGTGCTGTAGAAGACCTATTGAACTGAGGGAAATCATAGTCGTGGCTGATGCCAGTGCTGCCTGACTGGCACCTGTACCAGTGGAGCATAAATAGCACCATTCAAGCATGGTCGATGCCGGTGCCACCTGAGTGGCACACATGCAAGTGACGCATAGAATGCACCATTCGAGCATATATATATATATATATATATATATATATATAGATAGATAGATAGATAGATATAGATAGATAGATAGATAGATAGATAGATAGATAGATATAGAGACAGATATATATATACTCACACACACATATACATATACACACACTCACGCATATTGTGTCTGTGTGTCTATAATTTATTCCAACTCAAGTTTCACAATGCAGTTACTGTCAGACAAGTTCTCACCTGGTAATCAATGTAGCATAAAACCCAAAGTTGTGAAAATGGAATTCGGTTTAAATAACTCTATACTTTACAGCCTGTGCTGAGTACTGTCTGCACCATTTGGTGAGAAAATGTAACACCTGAGTATCATCATCATCATCACCACCACCACCACCACCACCATCATCATCATTATCATCATCATCATCATCATCATCAACATCATTTAGCTTTCTATTTTCCATTTTCCATGCTGGCATGGGTTTGATGGTTTGACAGAAACTGGGGAGCTGCAGAATTGCCACATGCATATATATGTGTGTGTGTGTGTGTGTGTGTATACACACACATATATATATGTGTATATATATATATATATATATATATATATATGTATATATATATATATATGCATATATATATTTATTTATATACACACATATACATATATATGTATGTATGTATGTGTATGAATGTATATATATATATATATATACACACATATACACCCACCACCACCATCATCATCTATATATATATAAACTGGTGGCTAATATTTTAATATAAATGATATTTTGTCTCATATTTGTGCCTATAATGCAAAATATGTGTGTCTGTGTATCCTTACATTTATGCACACATATAACCATATACTATATATAAGTATAGATATTCATATATACAACAGACACATAAGCTAATAAAGCTTCTCGTTAGTAATTTAACCTGTACATTGTGATGGTTAAGTCATGTCGTGTCCCCTCGCAAATTCCTTTCAACTTTAAAGCGAAGAAGTTAAATATTTCGTGATTTAGATGTGACGATTATCTTTCCCCTAAAATCATGGTTGTATGGCTACAGCTGAGAACATTGAATGGCTTAGAAAGTTCAAAGGCGGATCAGCACAGCAAGATATTCTAAAATCATGATATTCCAAAGGTTTAGGACCTGTGCGTAATGGACATAAGAAATATTCTTTGATCTCACTTCATTGTCAGATAATATTGTTTATGGAGAATTGACTGGGTTTGGGTCAACTCCATAAGATCTACAACAACAGCTACCACACCAATAACAGCTACACATGTACTACAAATATATCGACTAATGTAACATATGGTACACACATAGAATTGATTTTTATATAACATGCATTTGTTACATATATTGATTTCATAAATAACATTTTTCTGTTAGAAGTCTATCTGGTTTTTGATGTAACTTGCTTATAATGTCATGGTATTTTTGGAAAGACCTATGCTAAAATCATTTCCTGTTGTCTTCTCCAGGCAGGAATGAAGCCCAACGATTCAGAGAAACAATAATTGCAACTTTTTATTTGTCTATTTTTTCAGTGACCCAATTGATGAAAGAGAGAGAGGTAAAACAATTTTCTGAAATCAAATGTGGGTCACAGACTCAACTTACAAGGATCCCACTTCTATCCTACACCACTAACCTATAATGTTTCCAATATTATATTTCTGATAGCACAAAGCTGTCTTAACAGCTTTATAGGCCACCAGGCAAAACAATGCACTGGGGACCCTACATATACAACCACAGCTGACATAGGGTCCCTAGACATGAGCTAACAAAGGATCCTATTCATGGTCGGTTGGCTTGCTAGAAACAGCAACCAAATCTCCTTCAAATCATACCCTATCATCTTAAAAGACAAAAGGACACATTGAATAATGTAATCCACAGTTTGGCAGAAATGGGTAGGACAATCGCTGATGGATTGCCTTTGATAATATGCATGCTCAGTCAAGTTACCTGGGATCAAACAACAATTACAGGTAATATTTGTTTGGTTTTCAGTAACCCAACAGAAAATTTAAACAGAGCTGCAACCTCATTTAAGAACTGCTAATTCTGTGAGCTCATTCTGCTGCTTATTGTGGTTGATAATAACAATTAAGGGGACTAAACCAACAGGGTTTATGCATTTGATGGTTTATAAGGCACACATGCTTATAAGATGCACCTAAATTTTAGCACCTCGGAACACCTTTCAACATTGATCCAAATTTTGACATAGTCTTGAAAGATTTCCATGGACATTTATTTGGGAAAGAAGCATGCTATCAAGTCTAGTAATTACATAAAATTTAACCCTTTTGTTACCAACCCAGCTGAAACGGGCTCTGGCTCTAAGTACAAATGTCTTGTTTTCATAAGCTTTGAATTAAAATCTTCCACCAAACCTTAGTCACAATCTCAATAGAAATATGGTAACAAAAGGGTTAAAAGCATTCATGTTGGTGCCATGTAGAAGGCACTAGTGATGGTGCCACATTAACCCAACCGCCCCTGGCTGAGTGAAAATGTCTTGTTTTCATAAGTTTTGAATTAAAATCTTCCACCAAACCTTAGTCACAATTTATGTTCCTAACACTTGTTTAATGATAACCAAGTTATTTTACTAAATTCTTTGTTATATTTAAAGCAATTGAAAGAAACGCAGAGCATCTCAACAGAAATACGGTAACAAAAGGGTTAATAATAATAATAATACACAAACTTCTAATCCCACCAAGATTATCTTTCTTACAATAATTGGCCACTAGGGTTCTCAATGAGTTTAATAATAATGAGTTTGTTGTACAGTGCTCAGGTGCACTACAACCTATTGGAAAATGGTAAAAGTGGAGACAGAGTACAACAATAAGTTGAAGAAAGAAATACAGGAATGTGGAGCCAAAAGTACAGAGAATACAACACAAGGTAAAAGAAACGGTGCTGCCTGGGATGCAGTGCAGGGCTGGTGAGTGGATGTGAAGTGTGGGTTCTTTAACTGGAAACCTGGGACCCCAATAGCTCAGCTAACAGCAATTCTTTAGTAATACATACATACATACGTGCATGCATACATATATACATGCATACATATATATACATGCACATATACATACATATACATGCATACATACATACATATACATGCATACATACATGCATGCATACATATATATACATGCATACATACATGCATACATACATACATGCATACATACATGCATACATACATGCATGCATATATACATATGTACATACATGCATACATGCATACATACATACATGCATACATACATCCATGCATATATACATACATACATATGTACATGCATACATATATATACGCATACATACATACATACATACATACATACATACACACACACACACACACACATACATACACACATACATACATACACACATACATAGACATCAACATGAGGAATATTGGTGGTGCTTTCCCATCACAACTTCTACTAAGTGCAAACATAACTGACCGAATATAAGGTAAGTGTGTACGGTCACAGAGATCAGCTGTCCACCTGATGTGAATATCTTTTTGAAAATCAAAGACGATAACTGTGGAAAATTGCGCTGAAGCCTTCAGCTTCTATATTCAGATTATAAATTCACATTTACATCAATAATAATTGACGTGCCTGGCTTTGCTTGTAAATGCCTAAGTGGCAATCTGTAAAAGCTAATGTTTGCAGAAGAAGAAATCAACCATCTAACAGGCACATTATTAATACAGTCTTGAAGTGGAACAATAGAAATATGTAAGACTTTTCTCAAGTTCAGAATGTGACATTGTTTTTGTTATCTATATTCCAATGTTGTTGCTTTACAGTATTGTTAGAAACCAGTTCCTTCCTTACAGGAAGATTTCAAATAATTTGCCAGAGCGGCTGTCTGGCTTCCATGCCGGTGCCACGTAAAAAGCACCACCTGAGTGTGATCGCTACCAGCGTCGCCTTACCGGCACATAAACAAAACATTTGAGTGAGGTCGTTGCCAGTGCCGCTGGACTGATCCTCTGCAGGTGGCATGTAAAAAACACCATTTGAGTGTGGCCATTGCCAGTACCACCAGACCGGCCCCCGTGCCGGTGGAACGTAAAAGCACCCACTACACTCTTGGATTGGTTGGCATTAGGAAGGGCATCCAGCTGTAGAAACTCTGCTAGATCAGATTGGAGACTGGTGCAGCCATCTGGTTCACCAGTCCTCAGTCAAATCATCCAACCCATGCTAGCATGGAAAGCGGACGTTAACGATGATGATGATGATGATGATGATGATACTGGTATTGATTGCACATATCTTTCTTTAATTAATCCATTTGTTGTCAGATAATCCACTTGAGAAAAGTCTTACATATTTCTATTGTTCCACTTCAAGACTATATTAGTAATGTGCCTGTTAGATGGTTGGTTTCTTCTTCTGCAACCATTAGCTTTTACAGATTGCCACTTAGGCATTTACAAGCAAAACCAGGCACCACAATTATTCTGTCAGCTCACCACCTTAAATTCATTATAAATATTAAGGGTTTGATAACCCTCACTAAATCACCAGATAGACACAATGGAAATCATTTCAGTGGGCAGTGTCCTTCAATGGAACATCCTCCCCCTCATCATCATCATCATCATCGTTTAACGTCCGCTTTCCATGCTAGCATGGGTTGGATGGTTTGACTGAGGACTGGCGAACCAGATGGCTGCACCAGGCTCCAGTCTTGATCTGGCAGAGTTTCTACAGCTGGATGCCCTTCCTAACGCCAACCACTCCAAGAGTGTAGTGGGTGCTTTTACATGCCACCGTCATGGGGGCCAGTCAGGCAGTACTGGCAATGACCTCGCTCGAGTCTTTTTACACATGCCAATGGCACAAGTGCCAGTAAGGCGACGCTGGTAACAATCCCGCTGAAATGGTGCCTCTTACATGCCACCGGCACAGAAGCCAGTTAGCTGCTCTGGCAATGATCACGCTCGTATGGTGCTCGTGCCCGTCATCAAATTTCACTTTGATTTTGATTTCGATTTCATTTAATTCTCTATCACTCATTCTGTCAGGATATAAATAGGCACCATGGTGAGGTGTAGTTAGTTCAACACTAAACATCTGACCTAAATTTTATTCAATACTACATAATAATAATTTATGAGAGTTTCATTAGCTTTTAGTACTAAAAAGGAGACGACAAAATCACTCAAGTTTATCCAACCTCGAATCACTGTATGAACATTTAATCACTTGTGCTTACTGCATCCACCTCTCAACCCTCATCTTTAATCATCTGTCACACTCTTTTCACACTCTGGTACACTCACCTACCCACCCATCTTGTTTGTTCCCCTAACCTATTTCTTTCACTCTCTCTCTCTCTCATATTCACCTTGTACCTTGACCTCACATTTCTCTCTCTCTCTCTCATTCTCTTTCTCTCTCTCTCTCTCATCCTCTCTTTCTCTCTCTCTCATTCTCTTTCTCTCTCTTTCTCATCCTCTCTCTCTCTCATCCTCTCATTTTCTCTCTCTCTCTCTCTCTCTCTCACTCTCTCTTCAGCAAGACACACACTTCTGTCCCTCTTTCATACTTTCTCTTCCCTCAATACTCCATCCTACGTCATTCTTGCCTTGTCAAGTACTTGGCAGCCTCACTAGTAATGGTGCCACAGAAAAAAGCACCCTGTCCACTCCGTGAAGTGGTTGGCATTAGGAAGGGCATTCAATTATAGGAACCATGCCAAAGCAGACATTAGAGCTTGGTGCACACCTCTGGCTCATCGGTCAATGTCAAACCATCCAGACCATACCAGCAGGGAAAAAGGGACATTAAATGACGATGATAATGAAGATAATATGGTGGTGGTGGTGGTGCTGCTGCTGCTGATGATGATGATGATGGTGATGGTGATGATGATGCTGATGATGATGACAATGACGATGGTGATGATGATGACGATGGTGATGATGATGATGATGGTGATGATGACAATGACGATGGTGATGATCATGATGGTGGTGGTGATGATGATGATGGTGATGATGATGACGATGACGATGGTGATGATTATGATGATTATGATGAGGATGCTGTTGTTGTCGTTCCAAAGACCTTAATAAATTATGGAAGATTGCTTGCTATAAAGTATATATTTTCAGAACTTGCCAACGACACTCGGCATTTATCAAAAAGTTGGTAAAACGCCAACCCGAAATGCCTTACAGCACTCCCTTTTTGTTCTTCAATGTTCTGGTTTCAAATACCAGTAACAGCCGTCTTTGCCTCTCAGTTCACCTGTCTCATTAAATTAGGAGCCAGGTATGTACATGTGTCATTTCGCCTGACTATACACCCCTGCCCCAGACACAAATTTGTAGCTTTGTGATAATGAGTGGAATCAATAATTAATAAGTTTATTGCTTTGATGAACAGCAGTCTTACCACCTGGCATAACTGCTCTAACCGCTTTTTAATTAGATATTGAATTTTCTCGTGTTACTCTATCAACATGAGTTGATCACAAAAAATTTTAATTTACGAGATTAAAATTTGTTAACCTGTTAGCACAATAGTATATTATTCAATACAACAAGATTTACATCACCTGAATTAACAAACTAATCTTTTCTAATTTTTGGCAAAGGGCCAACAGTTTTGAGGGGAAAGTTGATTACATAAATCCCAGTATCTTTTGTTCCTTCTCGAGCCATCCCTGGCTCATAAGGGCTGGTTTCCCGGTTTCCTTGGTGTATAGGTTCCCCACCTGGACAGGACGCCTGTCCGTCGCAGGTGAGCTGCAAGATGCAGGAGGAAAAAGTGAGAGTAAGTTGTGGCGAAAGAGTCAGCAGAAGTTCACCATTACCTTCTGCCGGAGCCGCGTGGAGCTTAGGTGTTTCGCTCATAAACACACACATCACCCTGTCTGAGATTTGAACCCGCGATCCCTCGACCACGAGTCTGCTGCTCTAACCACTAGGCCATGTTGTTCCTTCTCAAGCCACACCTAGCTCTTAAGAGCCAGTTTCCCGGTTTCTTTGGCGTATAGGTTCCCAACCTGGACGGGATACCGTCCATCGCAGGTGAACTGCAAGATACAGGAGAAAAGAGTGAGAGAAAGTTGTGGCAAAAGAGTCAGCAGAAGTTCACCATTACCCTCTGCGGGAGCCGTGTGGAGCTTAGGTGTTTCGCTCATAAACACATACATCGCCCTGTCTGAGATTTGAACCCGCAATCCCTCGACCGCAAGTCCACTGCTCTAACCACTAGGTCATGTGCCTCCACTCACTCTGTTAGTGTAGAACAGTTATTCATTTCTTGTCTGACATGTGTTGTCCATGTTTCACCTCCGTATAGAAGAGTTCTGTTGACATAAGCCAGATAAACTTTTGAGCTTGGAATTCATATAAAGTTTTTGCTTTTACAGATTCTGTTGTTGAGTTTAGTCACTGCAGGGGTTGTGTTTCCATTCCACACATTAAGCTCAACGGTTAGAGACAATTTTGTGGGTTGTGATAGGACCTAGATATGTGAAATTATCTTCCACTTTGTGTGTGGAGCTGTTGATAGAAATGGGTTGATGGTTTGGACCAGATTGAATCATAACTTGTTTTCTTCTTTCTGATGATGGTTAGAGCAAACATTCTGCCTGTGGTAGAGGTAGAGGGTTTGCTGATGTGTGCTGTACTGAAGGCTACTAAATTTTGCAGCTAATAAGAGCTCCAGCTGCAAGAAGGACATATTTCCTCAGCAATACGACATCATGTCCTATTACCAGCTGCCACAAATTGGTGCCACTGTTCAAATGGCTGCATGCTACACATCAATACAACATATCAAATATGACATAACTGTATATCTGTATTTTACAAGAAACTAAGTTTAATTGGTCATTGTTGCTTAACTCCAGGTCTTCCCTAACCAATTAGAACTCTAATTAAAGGTATGTAGGATATATACAAAGGATTCATGACCAGAGATTGAAACCGCAATCTTCATGCTTATTTCCATTGTCCTCACATTACTCTCTCTTTACTCTTTTACTTGTTTCAGTCATTTGACTGCGGCCATGCTGGAGCACCGACTTTAGTTGAGCAAATCGACCCCAGGACTTATTCTTTGTAAGCCTAGTACTTATTCTATTGGTCTCTTTTGCCTAACTGCTAAGTAACGGGGACATAAACACACCAGCATCGGTTGTCAAGCAATGCTTGGGGGACAAACACAGACACACAAACACATACACACACACATATATATATATATACATATATACGACAGGCTTCTTTCAGTTTCCGTCTACCAAATCCACTCACAAGGCATTGGTCAGCCCGAGGCTATAGCAGAAGACACTTGCCCAAGATGCCATGCAGTGGGACTGAACCCAGAACCATGTGGTTGATTAGCAAGCTACTTACCACACAGCCACTCCGGCGCCTGAGCATTTTTAAAATCTGTTAGTTTAACTTATTAAACTTGCCGTCATTGTTGGCGGAGGTGAATGAATTCATCCCATTCAAATTTCAGTGAACTATTTCAGCTTTAACCCTTTCGTTACTCTATTTTGAGATGCTCTGTGTTTCTTTCAATTACTTTAAATATAACAAAGAATTTAGTAAAATAACTTGGTTATCATTCAGCTAGTGTTAGGAATATAAATTGTGACGAAGGTTTGGTGGAAGATCTTAATTCAAAACTTATGAAAACAAGACATTTGTACCACAGAGCCAGAGCCGGTTTCAGCTGGGTTAGTAACAAAAGGGTTAACACAGGTATTTATTCACAACACCTGTAAAATAACATCAGCTCCTTCTGTGATTTCAGACACTTTACTGTCATTTTTAGCACCTAAGCTGAAGTTCAGTTTTCACACACACACACAAACAAAAAACAAACATATTTTGTGTGAGCCTTGCACCCTTTCTTTTCCTTGTTCCTACACACTTAGTGGCAAACTCCTATGAAGACAGAACAAGGGATTTTCGATGCAAACAATCAATCAGCGCTCAACAAACCTTTGTGTTTTCTTCCAAATCATTGCTGTTGTGGTAACTACATAACTATTTTTTTTTGTTTCAGTCATTTGACTGTGGCCATGCTGGAGCACCGCCTTTAGTCAAGCAAATCAACCCCAGGACTTATTCTTTGTAAGCCTAGTACTTATTCTATCGGTCTCTCTCGCTGAACTGCTAATTGACTGGGATGTAAACACACCAGCATTGGTTGTCAAGCAATATTGGGGGGACAAATACAGACACACAAACATACATACATGCATATATATATATATATATATATATACACACACACACACACATATATACAATGAGCTTCTTTCAGTTTCCGTCTTCCAAATCCAGTCACAAGGCTTTGGTTGGCCCAAGGCTATAGTAGAAGACACTTGCCCAAGGTGCCACGCAGTGGGACTGAACCCGGAACCATGTGGTTGGTAAGCAAGCTACTTACCACACAGCAACTCCTGCACCTATTGAATAAAATCTGTAATAAGCATAGCCTGTCTTTCCATTCATTTAGATAACGACACAATTAAACTGTCACCCCAATACATACTCTTTTAGTTGTTTCAGTCATTTGACTGCGGCCATGCTGGAGCATCACCTTTTAGTCGAGCAAATTGACCCCAGGACTTTTTCTTTGTAAGCCCAGTACTTATTCTATTGGTCTCTTTTACCAAACCGCTAAGTTACGGGGGACGTAAACACACTAGTTGTCAAGTGATGTTGAGGGGACAAACACAGACAAACAAACATATACACACACACATACATACATATATATACATATATATATATATATATATATATATACGATAGGCTTCTTTCAGTTTCCATCTACCAAATCCACTCACAAGGCTATAGTAGAAGACACTTGCCCAAGGTGCCACGCAGTGGGACTGAACCCGGAACCATGTGATTGGTAAGCAAGCTACTTACCACACAGCCACTCTTGCGCCTGTATTAAATATACATAAAATAGTCCAGCCAACGATGGAGCGTTTATGTAGCCGGTGGGCCTTTTAGAAATAGAAGCTAAATTCCAGCAAATCACACCCTACTATCTTAAAACAAAAAGTGCACAGACAATTTAGTCCTAACTATACATATAAATAAATTTTTATAATGAGAGGTTTAAGGTTAGAATGCTTTTGATAATAAACTACTTGATAATATCTGACCTGGAACTAAAGAATAACTTTGAAATGTTAAATAATCAGAGAAGTATCACTAACTTACTTCACTCATTTCAGACATTTTGTATATAGGCGTAGGAGTGGCTGTGTGGTAAGTAGCTTGCTTACCAACCACATGGTTCCGGGTTCAGTCCCACTGCGTGGCACCTTGGGCAAGTGTCTTCTACTATAGCCCCGGGCCTACCAAGGCCTTGTGAGTGGATTTGGTAGACGGAAACTGAAAGAAGCCCGTCATATATATGTATATATATATATATGTGTGTGTGTATGTGTGTGCATATGCTTGACAACCGGTGCTGGTGTGTTTACGTCCCCGAAACTTAGCAGTTCTGCAAAAAGTGACCGATAGAATAAGTACTAGGCTTACAAAGAATAAGCCCTGGGGTCGATTTGCTCGACTAAAAGCAGTGCTCCAGCATGGCCACAGTCAAATGACTGAAACAAGTAAAAGAGTAAACTATTTTCTGGTTGCTATTATTATGCACCTGTTAATCTTCAATTCTTTTTGATTTCGACTTCAATTTTTTTCCCTTCGTCTCAGTAAAGGTAATTTTTACCATTTCTCTTTTTTCTTTTTAATTTTTTTCAATTGTGTTCTCTGTTTTGTCCAATTTTCTAATTTAATTTTGTAAGACTATTGAGCCTTATCGAAATAAAATTTAAAATTTTTTCCGTCTTGAAGAATATAGTACAATAAATTGTCATTATTTAACTAATTTAAGGCGGTGAGCTGGATGAATTGTTAGCACGCTGGGGGAAAATGCTTAGGAGCATTTCGTCAGGCTTTACGTTCTGAGTTCAAATTACACCGAGGTCAACTCTGCCTTTCATCTTTACAGGCTCAATAGCACCAGTTAAGCACTGGGATCGATGAAATCGACATAGCCCCTACCCCGAAATTGCTGGCCTTGAGCCAAAATTTGAAACCGTCATCTAGCTAAGTTTTGGAGTATAAATCAACGTGAAATTTTAATTTAAATCACTTATAAATAGAGTTTGTACCCCAGAATCGATGCAATCTCGGACAGATTAGAAACGTTCTAAGGCGGCGAGCTGGCAGAAACGTTAGCACGCCGGGCGAAATGCTTAGATATATTTCGTCTGCCGCCACGTTCTGAGTTCAAATTCCGCCGAGGTCGACTTTGCCTTTCATCCTTTTGGGGTCGATTAAATTAAGTACCAGTTACGCACTGGAGTCGATATAATCGACTTAATCCGTCTGTCTGTCCTTGTTTGTCCTCTCTGTGTTTAGCCCCTTGTGGGTAGTAAAGAAATAGGTATTTCGTCTGCCTCTACGTTCAAATTCCGCCGAGGTCGACTGTACCTTTCATTTTTTCGGGGTCTATTAAATAAGTACCAGTTACACACTGGGGTCGATATAATCGACTCAATCCGTTTGTTTGTCCCCTCTGTGTTTAGCCCATTGTGGGTAGTAAAGAAAGAGGTATTTCGTCTGCTTCTATGTTGTGAGTTCAAATTCCGCCGAGGTCGACTTTGCCTTTCATCCTTTCGGGGTCGATAAATAAAGTACCAGTTACGCACTGGGGTCGATATAATCTACTTAATCCCTTTGTCTGTCCTTGTTTGTCCCCTCTGTGTTTAGCCCCTTGTGGGCAGTAAAGAAATATGTCACGTTCTATAAGAAATGAAACCAGTCTAAGGGAGGTAACTGTGAGTATTCATATTTACGGTTACAGTTTAATGAGGATCTTGAACTTGTCCCGCATCTTGAGTGAGGACCATTGCGACTGGTTTCACTAAATACACCATTGAAACTTAATCTTATATAGTAAAACACATCCCGTCCAGAGAGAAAAGACAAAAGTACCCACGGTTAGATTTGAATTAGAAATGTTGAAGGAAAACATTAATTATTGTAAGGCGTTCTACCGTTTCAGCTAATTCGTCGGAGCAGATTTCTGAATGGTAACTTGATATTACTCTATGAAGGATAAATTACATCCTTTTACAAGATTTGGTCTCGTTTATCTACAATCTGAGTTCAAATTCCACCACAGCTGACTTCACTTTTTCGTCTCAGTGATGCCAAACCAATAAGCACTTGTAATTGAATCGACATAAGTGACCTTTTATATAAATACTTACCTCCCGAGAATTAAACTAAGCTGGGAGACTGTATCTGCTGAAAAAAAAAACCTAATGGATTATTTAAGGGTTTATCCACAGCAAGGGAGGAAGCCGAAACTCAAACCAGCGAAGAAAAGAGAATGGTCGAAAGAATCGGTGAGAGAAAGAAGAATACAAAATGGCACTACTGAAGTACAGAGGTCCCGATGCATCTACGTAACGATATGTGGCGGAGGTAAAGAAAACGCACACCACCCCGTTTTCGGCGTAACAAAAATCTTAACCCTAAACCTTAAACTCTATCCCTAAATCCTAACTCTTAACCACCGGGTGTACGTATTCTTTACTTTCACCGTTAGGGTTAGTTTTTTGGTTTAAGGTTAGGGTTAGGGTTACGTAGATGCGTCGGGACCTTTATATTTAAGTAGTACCGTTAAGGGACATCTGTATTTAAGTAATACCGTTAAGGAACATCTGTATTTAAGTAATACCCACAAAACTTACAATAGCAGAAGTGGCTGTGTGGTAAGTAGCTTGCTAACCAACTACATGGTTTCGGGTTCAGTCCCACTGCGTGGCATCTTGGGCCAGTGTCTTCTGCTATAGCCCCGGGCCGACCAATGCCTTGTGAGTGGATTTGGTAGACGGAAACTGAAAGAAGCCTGTCGTATATATGTATATATATATGTGTGTGTGTGTGTGTGTGTGTCTGTGTTTGTCCCCCTAGCATTGCTTGACACCCGATGCTGGTGTGTTTACGTCTTTGTCACTTAGCGGGGCTTACAAAGAATAAGTCCCGGGGTCTATTTGCTCGACTAAAAGGTGGTGCTCCAGCATGGCCGCAGTCAAATGACTGAAACAAGTAAAAAGAGAAAAAGAGAGAGCAAAGCAAAAATAGTGAACGTATGAGGGGGGAAATATAGGAGAGGAAGATTGTCTAGTATGAGAGAGAGAGAGAGAGAGAGAATGTGTATGAAAAAGAATGCAATAGACAGATGAGAGAAAATGAATTGTTTACATATAAACAGAGAAATAGATATAATAAGGGAAAAGGTTGAAAGAAAGTTTAACAAACGTATAGGCGTATGAGTGGCTTTGTGGTAAGTAGCTTGCTTACGAACCACATGGCTCCGGGTTCGGCAAAAAGTGACCGATAGAATAAGTACTAACTAGGCTTACAAAGAATCAGTCCTGGGGTCGATTTGCTCGACTAAAGGTGGTGCTCCAGCATGACCACAGTCACATGACTGAAACATGCATACCAGACTCCCCTATCCACGTCACCGATGTTATCCAAGGGAAAGGCAAAGGGGGCCGATACAGCTTGGCGCCAGTGACGTCGCAGCTCATTTATTAACGTTGCAAGTGGCTGAGCACTCCACAGACATGTGTACCCTTAACGTAGTTCTCGGGGAGATTCAGCGTGACACAGAGTGTGACAAGGCTGGCTCTTTGAGATACAGGTACAACAGAAACAGGAAGAGAGAATGAGAGAAAGCTGTGGTGAAAGAGTACAGCAGGGTTCGCCACCACGCCCTGCCGGAGCCTCGTGGAGCTTTAGATGTTTTTGCTCAGTAAACACTCACAACACCCGAAACCACGATCCTACGACCGCGAGTCCACTGCCCGAACCACTGGGCCATTGCGCCTCCGCACACACACACACGCACGCGCGCGCACACACACACACAACACACACACACACACACACACACACACACACACACATATTAGGCAATATTTGATTCCAAATAAAGAAAATTTATGGTTGGATTAAAATACTGCATGCTAAAATTTATTATATAGAAATGCCTGACTGGTCATCCTGAAATAACACCTGTTTTTATTTGTGAATATTTTTGATAAATATCGTTTTTTAATCAGTTGTTTTGTTGAAAAAAGTCATCACTTCATTTCAGCTGTGGCTACAACTGGCAATCTTTCGTCTCTAGTAGACCTTTCCGTCGATTTCCGTAAAAAAATTTTACATATGGGCTTGCGGGAACTTTTGAAGTAATGAGAGCGAAAGAGACTAAGAGAAAGCGATTGTATGACGAGGGAAGTTCTTTTGAAGTTACCGCACATGATGTACATGTGTGTGTGTGTGTGTGTTTGATGGGGTGTGGGAGACAGACAGTATGTTGTGTAAGTGAAGTGCTTCTGTTAGTGTGTGTGAAGAGACAGAGAGAGTAATGTGTCTCTTTCGCTCTCATTACTTCAAAAGTTCCCGCAAGCCCATATGTAAAAACAAAAATCTTTTTACGGAAATCGACAGAAAGGTCTACTAGAGCCGAAAGATCGCCCTACAACTGTTAAAACAAGTCATCAAATGAAGATTTTAATAGCTTTGAAGACAAAACTAAATAAGTGAAAGAGATGTAAATAAACAATCGAGGGGGGAATAACTCTACAGTTTCCATGGAAACGCACGCTTTGCCTGCTGACTGTTTACATATTTGGAAGCTAAGACCGTGAGAAGTTTTTACGATAAGAAGTTTCACGATGCAAGATACTGCGCTAGAGATGGAAGACGATACTTCAACGAGCGATGAGTCTGAAGTCATCGAAGTAACTCCCAATCTTGAGCTATATTTTATTTTTCTGTCAAAGAATATATATATATATATATATATATACCGAGATTTGCTTTGACGAGTATGCATGTATGTATGTGTGTGTGTGTGGAGAGAGAGAGAAGAAAGTCAGTGAATGTGTTCTCAAATTGTTTTAAACACTTTTGTTGGGTTTTTTTTTTTTGGTTTTTTTTATAATTTATTTACAGGCGCAGGAGTAGCTGTGTGGTAAGTAGCTTGCTTACCAACCACATGGTTCCGGGTTCAGTCCCACTGCGTGGCACCTTGGGCAAGTGTCTTCTACTATAGCCTCGGGCCGACCAAGGCCTTGTGAGTGGATTTGGTAGACGGAAACTGAAAGAAGCCTGTCGTATATATGTATATGTATATATATATATATGTGTGTTTGTGTGTCTGTGTTTGTCCCCCTAGCATTGCTTGACAACCGATGCTGGTGTGTTTATGTCCCCGTTACTTAGCGGTTCGGCAAAAGAGACCGATAGAATAAGTACTGGGCTTACAAAAGAATAAGTTCCGGGGTCGAGTTGCTCGACTAAAGGCGGTGCTCCAGCATGGCCGCAGTCAAATGACTGAAACAAGTAAAAGAGTAAAGAGTATCCAATTATTTTCCCATTTATTCTGATGTTTTTATCCCAGAACGTTATTTACCTTTATTTTGCCACAGTAAACACCAGCTTAGAATTTCTATCATTTACATCACTCAGCGTATCTCAGTTTGACTTAATATACAGTAAGCACGTTTATATACCCGAGTTACATATCTGAAGTAATGCACCCACGAACTCGTTCCTCAGTCTACCAACTCAGCAAGCTTTATCGACTGAGTTTTGAAATTGCTGTCTCCCGAAGTCCCGTACCTCATTAGAAAAGGCGGCAAGCTGGTAGAAACGTTAGCACACCGGGCAAAATGAGTAGCCGTATTTCGTCTGCCATTACGTTCTGAGTTCAAATTCCGCCGAGGTCGACTTTGCCTTTCATCCTTTCGGGGTCGATAAACTAAGTACCAGTTACGCACTGGGGTCGATGTAATCGTCTTAATCCGTTTATCTGTCCTTGTTTGTCCCCTCTGTGTTTAGCCCCTTGTGGGTAGTAAAGAAATAGAAGAGGAAATGGTTTGGAATGAGGAGGGTTGCGAAAAAAGTTTTTTAGAAATCATAATTTCTGTTTCATGAAACAGAAAACATGTCCCTAGTATTGCTAGAACTGCATCCCAAAGATGGCCCGTCTCTTTAGGGCCAGATGATATTTCAGTCCCCATCAGCTTGCGATATTCTTTAGACCCCTAAGTGGGGCTCATAAAGGCGTACTGCACCTACATCTGGGATGGAGGTTACTGCTATGCACATTGACATCCTGGATTACACCCAGTGAAGGGTCACTCTCTTACTGCACCTACATCTGGGATGAGGGTTACTGCTATGCACATTGACATCCTGGATCGCATCCAGTGAAGGGTCACTCTGCTGATTGGTATCCAACACTAATGGATGCTCCTGTCTACTCACCTGGCAAAAATGAGTTATACCTGTATTTCAAAGGGCCAGCCTTGTCACACTCTGTGTCACGCTGAATCTCCCCGAGAACTACGTTAGGGGTACGCGTGTCTGTGGATTGCTCAGTCACTTGTACATTAATTTCACGAGCAGGCTGTTCCGTTGATTGTATCAGCTGGGACCCTCGTCATCGTAACCAACGGAGAGCTCCATATAGTTAGATAGGTAGATATATATAATATGTATACTCTTTACTTGTTTCAGTCATTTGACTGCGGCCATGCTGGAGCACCGCCTTTTAGTCGAGCAAATCGACCCCGGGACTTATTCTTTGTAAGCCCAGTACTTATTCTATCGGTCTCTTTTGCCGAACCGCTAAGTGACAGGGACGTAAACACACCAGCATCGGTTGTCAAGCAATACTAGGGGGACAAACACAGACACACAAACACACACATATATATATATATATATATACATATATACGACAGGCTTCTTTCAGTTTCCGTCTACCAAATCCACTCACAAGGCATTGGTCGGCCCGGGGCTATAGCAGAAGACACTTGTCCAAGATGCCACGCAGTGGGACTGAACCCGGAACCATGTGGTTGGTTAGCAAGCTACTTACCACACAGCCACTCCTGCGCCTATGTATGTGTGTGTGTGATTAATTTGTAAATTTGTTTATTTTCTGCACAATAAAACATCGTTCAATAACAATGGTTTTTCTAATTTTCTGTCATTTTTCAGCTAACAAAAGATGACCAGGTCATTACTGAGAGAATATGTAAGAATTTATCCGATCTTGCGAATATTCAGAAGTCATTTTCTGGTCAGCTGCAGTACTCAGCATTTTATGGAATTGTAAATATAAAGATAATCCTTGTTCAATTTTTCTCTTTTTTATTTTTGTGTGTAGGAGACTTCGGTCTATCATCATCATCATCATCATCATCGTTTAACGTCCGCTTTCTATGCTAGTATTGGTTGGACAGTTCAACTGGGGTCTGGGAAGCCAGGAGGCTGCACCAGGCCCAGTCTGATCTGGCAGTGTTTCTACAGCTGGATGCCCTTCCTAATGCCAACCACTCCGTGAGTGTAGTGGGTGCTTTTTACATGCCACCGGCACAGGGGCCAGAGGAGGCTGGCAACATCCACAGTCAGTTGGTGCTTTTTACATGCCACCAGCACGGAGTCCAGTCGGGGCGGCGCTGGCAACGGCCATGTTCGGATGGTTCTTTTACGTGCCACTGGCACTGGTATCACAACTACAATTTCCATTGATTTTTGAGCAATTTCGATTTCGATTTACTCTATTGCTAACTGTTGATCAACTATCAGAGATTCATTTTTTAAAAATGGAAATTAATAGCAAACATTATTGAAGATTATTGTTGGATTTCTTCGTTAATAGATGGTTGGCAAAGACAGACAGACTTAGAATACAGGCTTACCTCACCCTATGGGTCGATACATTTAACTAAAAACACTTCAAGGTGGTACCCCAGTATGGCCACAATCTAATAATAATAATGAAATTATTGTATACGGTGCTCAGGTGCACCACAACTTGTCAAAAGTGTGTATAAAGCATATGCAGTAATGTACAAATGTCTGGGAAGTGAACAGTGTATGAGTCAGATACATGCTTGCGTGTGTATGGAGGGGAGAAAATCAGGTGTAGTGTTGGCGAATCTCAGGAAGCATGGAAGTTTTGAAGGATGCAGTGCTCCGACAACTAACAACTGATGCCGGCAGTTTGTTCCATGCTTCAGCAACTCTCAGCGTGAAAAAATGTTTCCGAAAGTCATGGGAGCTGTGCTGTTTTCTGACTTTGTAAACATGTCCACGGGTGTTAGACGGGTGGAGTTTGAAAAGGTGCTCAGAGTTATTGTTAGTAAGATGGTTGATAATTTTATGGGTGTCTGCCAAGTCAGCTGCCAGGCGTCGGAGTTTCAATGTGTCCATGACATTTGTACATTACTGCATATGCTTTATACGCACTTTTGACAAGTTGTGGTGCACCTGAGCACTGTATACAATAATCTCATTATTATTTAATGATTGAAACAAGTAAAAGATAAAAGATAAGAAAACTATAAAGAAGTTAGTATTTTGAAAAGCTGAATTCCCACCTTTTATCTAAATCTTTAGCCACTTGACCTAGCAAAATGTACAAGTTCTGATGTGTTTGTATGTATTTGTGTGTTCAGGTTTTTTTCTTTCTTTTTCAGAGACAGAAATAAAATCTTTTCAATCATTTATTTTTAAAACTTTTTTTTTTAAATATAGGACTTGGAACTAAAGAATATGGAAGCACTGAAACCATATAGTTACCTTCAAAAAATTGATGTTTCCAATAATCAGATATCAAGTAAGAATGATGTGAAAATACATGGATTCTTTATTCCACAGCAGATGATATGAAATGATGTTAAAATATTTCCCTATCGCAATCCCTCAAATTCTTATGTAGATATAAATTTCTAGTTAGTTTAACACTCTGTGGCTAAGCCACCTTCTTTTTTGTGTTGTATTCCCTACACAATAGTTTGCATGATGCTGATATCTGCCTCGACTACAATTTCATTTGGTTTGATGGGTCTTTTCCGCAAGCACAGCATATCGCTGAAGGTCTTGGTCATTTGTCATTGCCTCGGTGAGGTCCAGCACTCGGAAGGTACTTTTTATGTACCAGTTACATGACAACCACGTAAACCATCACATCATTGAAATCTCAAAGCTACGAGATAATGTGTGATTAATTCAAAACATCATCATCATCATCATCATCATCATCATTTAATGTTTCTTTTCCATGCTGGCATGAGTTGGACGGTTCGACCAGGGTCTGGGAAGCCAGGAGGCTGCACCAGGCTCCAGTCTGATCTGGCAGTGTTTCTACAGCTCGATGCCCTTCCTAACACCAACCACTCCGAGAGTGTAGTGGGTGCTTTTTACGTGCCACCGGCACAGGGGCTACAGGAGTCTGGCAATGGCCACAATCAGTTGGTGCTTTTTACGTGCCACCGACACGGATGACAGTCAAGGCGGTGCTGGCATCAGCCACGTTTGGATGGTATTTTTTACGTGCCACCGTCACGGGTATCACAACTACAATTTCCATTTGATTTTTATTTTAATGTTAGCATGAATAAATAATAATACATTTGATAGAATAATATAATAATAATAATAATAATAATAATAATAATAATAATAATAATAATAATAATAAAACATTGTGTACAGTGCTCAGGTGCACTACAACTCATCTAAAGTGTATGTATAATCAGGTGTAGTTTCGGCGGATTTCGGAAAGCATGAGGGCCTTAAAGGATGCAGTGTCATGGCAGTCAACAACTGACGCAGGCAGTTTGTTCCATGCTTCAGCAACTCTGAGCATGAAAAAATGTTTCTGAAAGTCATGGGAGCTGTGTTGTTTTCTGATTTTGTAGGCATGTCCACGTGTGTTGGACACATGGAGATCAAAAAGGTGTTCAGTGTTGTTGTTGGTGAGGTGGTTGATAACTTTGTGGGTGTTTACCAAGTCCATCGCCAGACGCCAAAGCTTCAGTGAATCCATGCCCAGGGAAACAAGGTTTTCAAAGTATGGTAGGTGTCTGATGGAGGGTATGCATTTGGTTGCACGTCTCTGAACAGATTCCAGGAGGTCAATGTTCTGAGCAAGATAGGGGTTCCAAACTGATGATGTGAATTCCAAGTGTGGTCGTACCATAGCTGTATACAGTTTTAAAGGGTTTAGGGAATCGAAATAAGGGTTAGGTTCAATCTGTATGACATGAATTTTCTTTTCTTTCCTTTCTCTGATCAGTCTCAGAGATTCAGCAAAGATATTCAGTTCTGCTCTGCTCTTATTCCTCTGACAATACCATGAAAGATAAAAGAATAAAAACATGATCATGCAGAACCTTGTATTAAAAGGGGCTTCTTAACCGCATGGTTCTTGGTTCAATCTCACTGAGGGACAACTTGGGCAAGTGTCTTCTACTATAGCTTTGGGCTGACCAAAGCATTGTGAGTCAATTTGGTAGACGGAAACTGAAAGAAGCCCATCATATATGTTTGTGTGTGTGTGTGAGTGTGAGTTGTGTGTGTTTGTGTGTGTGTGTGAGTGTGTGTGTATGTATGTGTGTGAGTGTGTGTGTGTGAGTGTGTGTGTGTGTGAGTGTGTTTGTGTGAGTGTGTGTGAGTGTGTGTGTGTGAGAGTGTATGTGTGTGTGTGTGCTCATGCATCTGTTTGTTTGTCTTTGTATTTCTTCTCCCTCCGCCACTTCACAACCTGTATTGGTTTCTTTACATCACCATAACTTAGCAGTTCAGCAAAAGACACTAATAGAATAATTACCAAACTCAAAGAGTCAATCATCTTTAGCATCATCATCATCATTATCATCATCATTGTCGTTTTAATGTCCCTTCTTCCATGTTCAGACAGGTCGGACAGGATTCTCTACACCTGGATGCCCTTCCTGTCACCAACCCTCGCCTGTTTCCAAGGGAGGTAATATTTCCCCATAGCCAGACCAGACATGTTTTCATGGAAGAGTGGAAACCTAGGACACTGCTCACATGACAGTGAGTTGACACTCAGAATACTCATGTGACATCAAGGCAGCGAGACAGTAACACACACACACACACACACACACACACATACATGCATACATACATGCATGCATACATATATACATACACAAAGAGCTTTCTTCAGTTTCCATCTACCAAATGTATTCTCAAATCTTTGGTCTGTTATAGCAGAAGAGACGTGCCCAAGATATCACACAGTGGGATTGAACCCGAGAATGGGTGATTGAGAAGCAAACTTCTCATCACACAGCTAAGCCATTAGTTTACATCTCTCTATATATAAAGCTGAAGTTGTCTGTGTATGGCAGGTTTGGTAGCCTTCAACTAACTCTATCTCCTCCGAGACCCTGCGGTGCAAGTTGACCAAAATTGAGAGTATGATAGAAGAAGGCTTGCTCTTCCTTCCGTAGAAGAAAAAATTCAAATCGGACCATGTTAACACCAAAAATTATTTACATAAAAAAAAGGTGCTTTTTTTCTATGAAAATCCCTATTTTTTACGATTTTTTGACTGCTGTGTCACCATTTTTTGGTGTATTTCAACCAGAAAAATGTTCACTTAGAGAGAATAACAAGCTACATAATGCAAAATTTTTACTTTTCAAAAATACCAATTCTAAAGGGTCGAAACAAACCCGAGCAACGCCAGGCTATACTGCTAGTCCATGATAAAACATGGGTGTTATATCTATCTAAAGCCATAAAAAACACTTTGATAGCTTAATGTAAAAACATTTCTTGTGTAATATATAGACAAACATGCAAGAGTCACATAAGTTGTAAATTGGGTCAGATGTTTGATTGAACAACGAACGAAATAGTTCAACCATGTATTGAACTTACATTGGAGATTCATTCATCATAATTTTACTTGATTCTATAAAGCTAGACTGTATATTGATTGGAAATTTCTCCCCCACCTCTCTCTCTCTCTCTCTCTCCCCCTTGGCCAAAAATTGAAAAGATTGTGTTCTTTATTTTTATATTTTTTTAATCTCAATTTTACAAGGCCTCAAAAGTATTTTCCATTTATTTGTTATTTTTTTACATTATGATGTTCAGACATTGTTAGATATAAATCATAGACTGGGTTTTTTTTTTTTTTTGTCGGGGGAGAGGTAATGACCGGGTCTTATTTACCATTTGTTTTCAATCAATATTTACATTGACAACCATCTGAGCAGCTGAAGAACTTGCAGAATAATGTTTTTGGTAGTTCTTTTCCTAATGCAATAAAAGGAAAAAACAGAGGGGAAAAAAAAAAAAATCAATTTTAGGGCTTTTGCAGTCTTATTAAAATCAATCACCCTTTCGCTATCTGTACTCATATTTAATCAATATCATTTCCTCATGAAATCAATATCGTTTCTGTTACTTTCCATTTGGTTGAGCTCCAAATATCTATCTGGAAATTTCTCTTTCTTTTCAACAATGTAAAAATAACAGCCCTTTCTATTATATATGCACAAAGCCTGAAATTTTGGGGAGTAGGGTAGGGCTAATTGATTGCATTGACCCTTGTGAGTGACTGAAACTTATTTTATTGACCCCCGAAAGGATGAAAGGCAAGGTTGACCTCAGTGGAATTTGAACTCAGAACATAAATACAGGAGTGGCTGTGTGGTAAGTAGCTTGCTAACCAACCACATGGTTCCGGGTTCAGTCCCACTGCGTGGCATCTTGGGCAAGTGTCTTCTGCTATAGCCCCGGGCTGACCAATGCCTTGTGAGTGGATTTGGTAGACGGAAACTGAAAGAAGCCTGCCATTATATATATATATATATATATATATATATATATATATATATATATATATATATATATATATATGTATATATGTGTGTGTGTGTGTGTTTGTGTGTCTGTGTTTGTCCCCCAAGTATTGCTTGACAACCGATGCTGGTGTGTTTACATCCCCGTCACTTAGCGGTTCGGCAAAAGAGACCGATAGAATAAGCACAAATGTATATCATGACTCATACACTGTTCGCTTTTCTGACTTTTGTACATAATTCTATGTACTGTACATGCACCTTTGATGAGTTGTGGTGCAACTGAGGACTATACACAATAATTTCATTATATTTATTTAATATCTGCTTATATTAATTATTCATCTTGAATTTCATTCTTTTGTCAGTGAAGTAGTAAAAGAAAATCATCTTGTTTATGCTGGTGCTTATTAGCTTGAATGCCATTGTCTCCTAGTGGAGAATTTGGTAATTTAGAGAATCATGAGAAATGCTTTTCTTACAAATCTTATTTATTTATTGCAGCGTGGAAGGTGTTTGTAAGCCATTTAAGAAACACACAAAAGCCGTTCGATTCACTTCAACATTTAACATTTAACTTTCTCAGATGCAGCACGGATTTTTGTCAGTGAACAGGTCGCGGTCTTAAAGCGACGAAAATATTTTGACAAATTAAACTTAAATGTTGAAGTGAATCGAACGGCTTTTGTGTGTTTCTTAAATGGCTTACAAACACCTTCCACGCTGCAATTGTTTCTGTTCCAGCACAACGATCTCAGATCAAATCACTTGCTATGCAAGTACATCTCCGTATTTATTTATTGTTTTATCTTAAAGTGGGCAATGAATAATTTTTTTTAATACCTAAACAAAATTAAATAATATTAAAAAATAAAAAGCCTCCGATGAACACATAAAATGTCGACAGATTTCATCATCATCATCATCATCATTTAGCATCCGTTTTCCATGCTAGCATGGATTGGACGGTTCAACTGGGGTCTGTGAAGCTGGAAGGCTTCATCAGTCCCAGTCAGAAAATATATAGAAAATTTCTGTTTGCTTTTCTTACAAACCTTATTTATTAATTTTTTTATCTTAAAGCAGGCAATGAATAATTTTTTTTAACTACCTAAACAAAATTAGATAATATTAAAAAATAAAAAGCCTCCGATGAACACATAAAATGTCGACAGATTTCATCATCATCATCATCATCATCATTTAGCATCCGTTTTCCATGCTAGCATGGATTGGACGGTTCAACTGGGGTCTGTGAAGCTGGAAGGCTTCATCAGTCCCAGTCAGAAAATATATAGAAAATTTCTGTTTGCTTTTCTTACAAACCTTATTTATTAATTTTTTTATCTTAAAGCAGGCAATGAATAATTTTTTTTAACTACCTAAACAAAATTAGATAATATTAAAAAATAAAAAGCCTCCGATGAACACATGTAAAATGTCAACAGATTTATTATATAGAAAACTTTCTGTTTACTTTTCAGATTTGTCTCCACTAATAAATTTAGAACATCTCATTATACTAAATGTGTCAAACAATCTGATTTACGAACTCTCCAGCTCCTATCTTCCAAACACTCTGAAGCATGCGGATTTCTCTAGAAATTTGATTGAAGAAATTTGTGACTTCCAGTATCATCCCAAGTTGACATCTCTTTATCTTGATTGTATCCTTTTTCTCTTCAAAGAATTCCTCTACTCTATCATCATCATCATCATCATCGTTTAACGTCCGTTTTCCGCGCTAGCACGGGTTGGACAGTTCAACTGGGGATCTGGGAAGCCAGGAGGCTGCACCAGGCTCCAATCTTGATCTGGCAGTGTTTCTACAGCTGGATGCCCTTCCTAACGCCAACCACTCCATGAGTGTAGTGGGTGCTTTTTATATGCCACCAGCACAGGTGCCAGGGGAGTCTGGTAGCAGCCCCGATCGGTTGGTGCTTTTTACGTGCCATAATGGCTTCAAATTTTGGCACAAGGTCAGCAGTTTTGGGGAAGTGGGAAAGTCAATTACATTGACCCCAGTGCGTAACTGGTACTTATTTTATCGACCCCAAAAACCTGAATGACAAAGTCAACCTCGGTGGAATTTTGAACTCAGAATGTAAAAGCACAAGGCCTGGGATTTGGTGGGGAAGGAGATAGTTGATTTCATTGACCACAATACTCAACTGGTACTTATTTTATCAACCTCAAAAGGAGGAAAGGCTATGTTGACCTTGGTGGAATTTGAACTCAGAACGTAGCAACGGGCAAAATACTGCTATGCATTTTGCCCGGCATGCTAACAATTCTGCCAGCTTGCCACTTTAATACTAATATTAATACTAATAATACTATTACTAATAAGCCTTTCTACTATAGGCACAAGGCCTGAAACTTTAGGAGAGGGGGCTAATCAATTACATCAACCCCAGTGCTCAACTGGTACTTAATTTATTGACCCCCAAAAGGATGAAAGGCAAAGTCAACCTCGGTGGAATTTGAACTCAGAACGTAAAAGCAGAGAAAATCCTTTCTACTAAAGGCACAATGCCTGGAATTTGGGGCCAAGGGGATAGTTGATTACATCGACCACAATACTCAACTGGTACTTATTTTATATTTTTCTAAAAAAAACCATATATATGTTTTTTTTTCCTCAACCTAAAACTAGATAACAAAATAAAACGCATCAAAGGTCTGCATCAGTGTGAACGTCTCCATTCATTAAGTCTTGCCTACAATATGATTTCACGGATTGAGAACCTTGAGTGTTTGCCTTTGCAATATTTAAATCTGGTAATGTATAAGTTAGAAGTACAATATTGTTCTGACTTTAATTTCCTTCTTATTTCTTTATTGCTCACAAGGGGATAAACACAAAGGGGACAAACAAGGACAGACAAACGGATTAAGTCAATTACATCAATCCCAGTACTGGTACTTAATTTATCGACACCGAAAGGATGACAGGCAAAGTTGACCTCGGCGGAATTTGAACTCAGAACGCAGCGGCAGACAAAATACCTATTTCTTTACTACCCACAAGGGGTTAAACACAAAGGGGACAAACAAGGACAGACAAACGGATTAAGTCGATTACATCGACCCCAGTGCGTAAATGGTACTTAATTTATCGACCCCGAAAGGATGAAAGGCAAAGACGACCTCGGTGGAATTTGAACTCAGAACACAGCGGCGGACGAAATACCACAAAGCATTTCGCCTGGCATGCTAACGTTTCTTATTTCTTTATTGCCCACAAGGGGCTAAACATAGAGGGGACAAACAAGGACAGACAAATGGATTAAGTCAATTACATCGACTCCAGTGCATAACTGGTACTTAATTTATCAACCCCGAAAGGATGAAAGGCAAAGTCGACCTCAGCAGAATTTGAACTCAGAATGCATCAGCGGACGAAATACCACTTAGCATTTTGCCTGGCATGCTAACGTTTCTGCCAGCTCACCGACTTTTATTTCCTTCTAGTATCAGTACAGCATTTGAAATGTCAGCTGTTAAAATGAGATTGACAAAAGAGTTAAAAGCATTGTATCTTGCTTGAAGCATTGTGATAAAGAAGTAAAATAACAAAATAATACAGCTGTTGAGCTTCTTAAATTTTGAAA